>NC_091123.1:32461317-32761317 GCF_040183065.1 Periplaneta americana | reverse complement strand
ATTTCAAGCTCGTCTAGATTATGCACCAATATGCCTGAGTTAAATCTCTCCATAGTGCATATGAAGAGAAGGCTGTCACTGTTGATAGTGATTCGTCCATCGGACGGGGACGTTGAGTCTGGCGGCCCCCTTGGTGCTATTCGACAGGAGTGTGCTACGTGCCGGCACCGGGTTTCCTCTAGCTCCTTTCCTCATCTTCATCATCCTCACCCATTCCCTACACTACACTTACACGAACAGTTACACATACACTCACCCTAGTACATGACATAGGGGAGAGTCGGGTAGTATCGGACATCGGGTAACATCGGACAGTGCGCTTCTTTCATCTACCAACATATGCGACATCACAGAAACGTAACCATGTCAATCAGGTATTATCATCGTGTGGTAGATGAAAGAAACTCACTGTCCGATATTACCCGATGTCCGATACTACCCGACTCTCCCCTAACTCTCCACAGATACACATCATGTATAGCGTGGCCCGTCGGAAGTGGTGTGCTACTAGAAAAATTGGTCACAGTCCTGCCATCTATTCGCAGTATGCGGAACCCGAATCACGTAAAGTGAAGTGGGTAGGCATTGGATACTATTTCAAGCTCGTTTTCTTCCAAACCGACGCCAATCCTTGCCTAAAAGTTTATGTTATTGTGCATGTCACTTGAAAACTCGCGCAGTCCGTAGATCGCTGGATAAAAAAAAAAACTATCCCAGTCCTTTCATAGCCTGTAAATGGACTAAACATGTTTAGGATCACACTCTTCAAAATGTAATCAATGTATTTGTTGCTATGTAAAAATGTAAAAATATAATTAATAAATAGTGTTGGTGCATGATGATCGAGGTATTGGTTGTTATCTCAAATTTCTAAAATTTTATTTTTTTCATGCTCAAATTTCTAAAATTTTATTTTTTGCATTAGTTGTTGGTATGTATATATGCATTGCAATTCAAATATTGGTTCCATTTTAGAGATTTCAAGAATGCAAGTTACTGTTTATTTTGACGGATTAAAATTCATACATTTCTTGCTACCTACATTTTTGGAAATATATTATTTTTTCTACACATATAGATGAAACTCTACGCATTTCTTACTATCCTCGCCATTGGATGTGTAAAATACTGGGTGAAGTTACGCTTGTAAGTTCGAATTCTGCACTTAGCATGAATATTAGTCAGTATTCAGTGTCAAAGCTTGTACTGCACTTAGAGGTCAGGATTAATTTTTGCCTAAATTTAAGGGGTTCCACCGAGTGTCCATATTACGATAGGTTGAAAAGTCGATATGGGTTTAGAGTAAATTTCAACAGGCACATACAAAAAATTGATTGATAGACTGCAATTAATACAATCATTATTCCATTATTAATAACAGACTTTCACGTTTCAGTAACGATTCAGCATTCAAGGTGACGTATGAGTTTAGTAAAAAGATTTAATTTAATTATTTGGTCTACATCAAAACTGAAAGAGAGCTTTCAGTGCGCTGATAACGGTACATTCGAATTTTTTAATTGTTTCCGTACCAGCAGTTCTATACACTGCTCTGTCAGTCGTTTTCAAATATATACCGTGAAATATTCAGAAGAGAGCGTAGCTTGCATACTTTTAATCAGATATATAACGACACTCTATTAAATAGGACGTGATATAGTACCGGTAGATTTTCTGATAGCGAGATGGAATTTTGACGAAATGAGACCGAGGATTCGCCATGACATTACCTGACATTCGCCGTACATTTGAGGAAAACCTCGGGAGAAAAAATCAAGAAATCAGACCAAGTGGGATTCGAACAAACGCAGCATGAGTCCCGCTCGTCAGCCGGCAGCTACGCCCATGGCTTTAACTTCTTTCGTTGTTAATTAAGTATACAAGGTGATTAAAACTTATAAAATACTGCTTGTAGTTTTCCTATTTTTAGTTTTATATAGAAACTCCATATACAAAAGTTATAAAGATGAAAGAAGGAATATTTTGAACATGTTTCTAGAAAACTATGTTTTTCATTTATAAAGATGTGTCAAAGAGTATGTTTTATAAGTGGCACCATGCACTTATTTTTCCATTTTTTTATTGTTCAGGTCTCAAAACGTGCACAGTTGTATCCTTTGCTATTTCTAAGCCATTGTTCTGTAAAAATGATATAGGCCTACAAATTATAATATCAATGAATGTGTACGAGTACATAACAAGGAGAAATGCTTCAGTACATCATTTTATCACTATGGAGAAACAGAGGGCCATGAGTTAAGCTAAGCTTTATGATGATTATTTAGTATCAGTAGTAGTAGCAGTGATAGTAGTGGAGTAGTAATATTAAATTATTGCATTATCTGTACCACTAGTGTTCTTAGTAGTAACAGTAATAGTAGAGTACTAATAGTTAATTATATATGTAATCTTCATCTTACGATGTTTGGGTGACGTATATACGTCCGTTGATGTGACATATTAATGAATTAGCAATGCTGACTAAGATCAGACGCTATGGACAGTACTCTATAACAGAGTCGCCAGTATGAAAGGATAATTCCGAGCCTTTGGCGTGAGACGAACTCGATAGCTCAGTGGTAGAGCGCCTGACCGGAGACCAGGAAGTTGCAGGTTCGATTCCCGCTCGAGGTTGTGAAATTTTTCTTTCATACCATGGCATGATTGTGACTATAATAGTATTTAATTCATCAGTTAATTATAGTATGAGTAGTACTAGAGTAGCGGGATTAATAGTAATAACAGTAATAATAGTAGCAATAATATTAGTAGTAATCGTAGTAGCAGTAATAGTATACTACAGTAGTATCAGTAGTAGTAATAGTAGTATTATAATAGGAATCGTAATAGTATTGTCAGTGGTAGTAATACTCATTGTAACAGTAATCGTAGGCTACCTGTAGTAATAATAGTATCAGCAGCAGTAATAGTAGAAATGGTAGCAGTAATAGAGGTAATATAGATATAGTTGTAGTAGCGGTAGTAATAGTAATAACAATAACAGTAGTAATGGTAGTGTCAAAGACGGTAGTAGTAGCAATAATAATATTGACAGTGGTAGTAGTGGTTATAGTAGTGGTAATAGTAATAGTAGTAGTATAAATAGTGATAGTAGTAATAATAGTAATACCTGTTGTGTACTAGTAGTGGCAGGATAGTAGTATAGTAATAACAGTAATTGTAGTAGCAATGGTAAATGGTAATAGAGTAGTAGTTGCGGTAGTAGTAATGGTAGTAGAGTTCTAGTAGTTGCGATAATAGTCCTGATAGTAGAATAGTAGTAGTTGCGGTAGTAAAGGTAGCTGAGTAGTAGTAGTTGCAGTAGTAGTAGTAATGATGGTAGAGTAATAGTTGCTGTAGCAGTAATGGTCTCATTTCGTAGTTGCAGTAATTGTCTTGGTAGTAGAGTACTAGAGTTGCGGTGATAATGGTAGCAGTAATAATGTTAGTAGAGTAGTAGTAGCAGTAGTAGTAATAGCAGTAGTAGAGTAGTAGTAATGGTAGGAGTAGAGTAGTAGCAGAAGCATTAGTAATGGCAGTATTAGTGGTAATAGTAATGGTAGGAGTAGAGTAGTATTAGCAGTAGTAGTAATGGCAGTATTAGAGTGGTAGTAGTAATGGTAGGAGTAGAGTAGTAGTAATGGCAGTACTAGAGTGGTAGTAGTAATAGATAAAGTAGTAGTAGTAGCATTAGTAGTAATGGCATTATTAGAGTGGTAGTAGTAATGGTAGGAGTAGAGTAGTATTAGCAGTAGTAGTAATGGCAGTATTAGAGTGGTAGTAGTAATGGTAGGAGTGGAGTAGTATTAACAGTAGTAGTAATGGCAGAATTAGAGTGGTAGTAGTAATGGTAGGAGTAGAGTAGTAGTAGCAGTAGTAGTAATGGCATTATTAGAGTGGTAGTAGTAATGGTAGGAGTAGAGTAGTATTAGCAGTAGTAGTAATGGCAGTATTAGAGTGGTAGTAGTAATGGTAGGAGTAGAGTAGTAGAAGTAGTAGAATGCCAGTATTAGAGTGGTAGTAGCTGTAGTAGTAATTTCAGTAGTAAAGTAGTAGTAATGGTAGCAGTAATAGTAGTAATGGCAGTAGTAGAGTAGTAGTAGCAGTAGTAGTAATGGTAGAAGTAGAGTAGTAGCAGTAGTAATAATGGTAGTAGCAGAGTAGTAGTAGTAGAATAGTAGTAGGAGTAGTAGTAATGGTAGTAGTTTAGTTAGTAATGGTAGTAATAGAGTAGTAGTACTAACAATGGTTGTAGTGGCAGTAATAGTAGTAGTAGAGTAGTAATGGTAGTAGTAGAATAGTAACAATGGTAGTAGTGACAGTAATGGTAGTAGTAGAGTAGTAGCAGCAGTATTAATGCTATTAGTAGTAGCAGTAGTAACAATGGTAGTGGTGGCAGTAATGGTAATAGAAACAGTGGTAGTAATAGAGTAGTAACAAAAGTAATAGTGACAATAATGGTAGTAGTAGAGTAGTAGGAGCAGTAGTAATGCCAGTAGTAGTAGTAGCAATAGTAACACTGGTAGTAGTGGCAGTAATTGTATTAGTAGAGTAGTAGTGGCAGTAGTAACAATGGTAGTGGTAGAGCATTAGTAGTAGTAACAATGGTAGTAGTGACAGTAATGGTAGTAGTAGCAGCAGTAGTAATGTTAGTAGTAGAGTAGTAGTAGTAGCAATAGTAACTATGGGAGTATTGGCAGTAATGGTAGCTCTTGAGTAGCAGCAGTGATGTTAGTAATGGAGTACCGGTAGTAGTAGCAACAACAATTGCAATAGCAGCAGCAGCAGTAGCAATTGTTTTAATGATGTCTTCAGCGTCGAAATTTAACGTGGGGGGAAAAAGAAATGGCCGAAAAATTTTCCCTGAAGCACCCCGTTGGGGACAGGATTCGTTGACGTGCTGTAAATATAAAAAGTGGAGCCCATAACTTTACTTCCCTCCCGGAGGACGCCATCTTGAGGGTTTCATGGCTTTTAAAAATCTATCGCTTTCGGTTGGGTTTGAACTCACTAACCTTCAATCCAATGACCAATACGGTAACCACAACACCATAGAATGATGTGAGAATACCATAGAGGCGAAATCTAGATGAATGATCTACAGTAAAAGTGTGAACTAATAAAATAAACATGTGAGGTACAGAGAGATATCGGACGGCTGGCGTATACATGAGCTGGTGAATGAGTGAATGGGTAGAATTCCGGGTGTTGTGTTGCGTGTTGCAGCTGTGGGTCACGGCCAGGCCACAGCTACTTGTGCAGATGGAGACGAGTGTAATGAATGCATATAACGCGATCTGAGTGGCTTTGAATTCCGTATCGATTGCAAGCTCTTATAAACTACCTGTAACGACTTGCTAGATAATTCTCTTCTATTAATAGCTCTACATGCGGATTTAACTCTTTTCATATAATATAATAATCCATGACGCGTTAGCACATAAGCGAAAGACGACTGCTGACCTCACGTCCTCATACCTGAGTAGAGGTGTACGATCATCCGAACATGTGATCAGCTTGGTGATTCTCTCTGACGGAAAATTTTTCCATCGGCACTAAGAGTTCCCAAGCGATTACTCATCCAGAATAAATGAATGAATGAATTAAAAATATAAATAAATAAGTGAATAAGTAAATAAATAAATAAGAACAAAAGTGAATGAATAAGTAAGAGAATAAGTAAATGAATAAGTAAGAGAATAAGTAAGTGAATAAATAAGTGAATAAGTAAGAGAATAGATAAGTGAATAAGTAAGAGAATAGATAAGTGAATAAATAAGTGAATAAGTAAGTGAATAAATAAGTTAATAAATAAGTGAGTAAATAAGCGAATAACTAAGTGAATAAGTAAGAGAATAAGTAAGTGAATAAATAAGTGAATAAGTAAATGACTAAGTAAGAGAATAAGTGAATAAATATGTGGATAAGTAAATGAATACGTAAACGAATAAGTAAGAGAATAAGTAAGTCAATAAATAAGTGAATAAATAAATGAATAAATAAGTATATAAGTAAGAGAATAAATAAGTGAGTAAGTAAATGAATAAATAAGAGAATAAGTAAGTAAATAAGTAAATGAATAAGTAAGAGAATAAATACGTGAATAAGTAAGAGAATAATTAAATCAATAAGTAAATAAATAAGTAATAGGATAATAAGTGAGTAAAAAATGAATAAGTAAGAGCATAAGTAAGTGAACAAATAAATGAATAAATAAGTGAATAAGTAAGAGAGTAAGTGAATAAATAAAAAATAAATAAGCAAACAAACAAATAAATAAAGAAACAAAGAAAACAAATTTATGGATTGCTCAGTATCCAGCACAGCTTGTCTGTTATTTGTTTGCAGTAATGACGTCATTTTTTCCAGATCTGTAGTGTACGCAGCCAGCTTTTCCTAAAAATCTATATAACTAATAAATAAACTTAATAATAAACAGAATAATGAATGAAACTCTCCGTATGCCTTATCCATGCCTAAAGTACCTTTTTGCCGCAGAAAGATACTTTAATTAGAGATAATTTTATATAAAAAATGTAGGTCATCAAATAAAAAAATCATATAACATATTATATTAAAAAAAAATAAATCCCAATTAAAATATTTGGCTGCGGTAAAATATTACTTTGGGGTAGGGATTTGCATGTTTTTAGTAAAAGTAACATAATTATTTTAATTAGTTATGAAAATTTAAACTTTTTGAAAATCAAAACTAGTAATCATAAAAATTCTGAAAAAAAAATGGAGGTAAAGAAGCACATGTTGTAAATCAGTATTCCAATTTTCAAGTTTTTAGCTCTAAAAATGTGTAAGTTATGCGCAAAAAGATAACTCCTTCAGTACCAGCATTTTATATGTTTTGCTTAATGCTACGTAACTGTAAAGCTGAAAGAGTTGATCGTTGGATGCTCCTTGAAAAGAGTATTAAATTAAACAGAACTACTGCAGAACATTTGCGACAATTGACAAACGATTTTGAACACTTGCCGTATATGGTAACAATAACACCGCTAGCTACCAACGATATTAGCCAATAATAAGTCATAAACGGGTACGTCAGTTTATGAGGTCATTCAAAGAGGGACGTGGGCTGTAAAGAGGCGAGAATCACTATAACAGTCAATAATTTCGTGCATCGGTAGAGATGCGACGTAACACTGTACTGTACCTACCGGAATGAAATTTACGTGGAACCAGTGAGATATGCATTACAGCTGTTGACGACAAACTTAGTCTGCTTTCATGGTCATGCGAACAACGTGAATTTGTATGAAAAGTTCTGCGGGCGAGTGTGGATGGTGATTGGTTGGGGATTTTCCAAGGTTTTTCTCTAATAGTAAGGCGAATATCAGGTGATTCCATGGCAAAATCCTCGGTCTCATCCCTCCAAATATCATCTCCATATCATCAATTACACCGACTACAGATAATCTAGTAGTTGACACAACGTCGTTAAATAACATACTGAAAACTTACTATAATGCAAGTGGTTATGCCCACCATGTCATCATTTGCTAAAAGTGTAAATAATATGATTTAACACCATTGATCTGCAAAAATTTAGTGAAATTCATTTTTTATAACTCAGCTACTACAAAAGCTAAATGAACAAAACATTATGGGTGCTATTTATAGACATTTCGTTAGCCCGCGCTACGAGCGTGCTAAACTAGCCCCGGCTATCGACTAGTTACTTGTACAAGATTCATATCATATCATATCGCTAACACTGGTTTATGAATAGGAAAAACGTTAGTTTGCTGATCATCCACCGGAAGCCCGCGCTAAGAATGTCTATGAATACAGCCCTTCATGTTTAATATACATACATTACACTTTATAAAACACTATTCGGAATACTAAAATAGCTAATAATAACCTGTACAAATAATATCAAATTTGCATAATTAGTCCTATTTTACAACGGTAAAGCATTTACATAATAAAATGTACAATTAATTAAATATCTGCATGATTATTTTACAGAAATAGTCTAAAGACATACATTAGGAACACAGTCTAAGATCTTCTACAGTACGTATTCCTTCCGGAAATATATTTTTCTTAATAAAAAATTTTAGAAAATTTAATATTGAAGATAACGATTAAGAAAAGAATATTTCTTGAAAGAAACCTATACTATGTTGTTGATGTAGGTCTTTAAAGCGTATTAATCGAGAAGGAGGGAAACGGCTACAGTGTGTTTATATTCTAAAATTATTCACTAAGCTGATTGTAACTAATTCTCCACTTTAACGGAAAAACCTTATATAAGCTATTCAAATTGTTATTTCTGAGTGTCGGTTTCTTTACTAGCATTAATCGTGGGAGAAGGAGGAGGCTACGGTGTCTTTACATTCTTCAACTATCCACTGCGCTGGCTGTACCTAATTCTTCACTTTAGCGGGGGGCGGAAGGAGGAGGCTACGGTGTGTTTACATTCTTCAACTATCCACTGCGTTGGCTGTACCTAATTCTTCACTTTAGCGGGGGGCGGAAGGAGGAGGCTACGGCGTGTTTACATTCTTCAACTATCCACTGCGCTGGCTGTACCTAATTCTTCACTTTAGCGGGGAGGAGAAAGGAGAGGCTACGGCGTGTTTACATTCTTCAACCATCCACTGCGCTGGCTGTACCTAATTCTTCACTTTAGCGGGGGCGGAAGGAGGAGGCTACGGCGTGTTTACATTCATCAACTATCCACTGCGTTGGCTGTACCTAATTCTTCACTTTAGCGGGGGGCGGAAGGAGGAGGCTACGGCGAGTTTACATTCTTCAACTATCCACTGCGCTCGCTGTACCTAATTCTTTACTTTAGCGGGGGGCGGAAGGAGGAGGCTACGGCGTGTTTACATTCTTCAACTATCCACTGCGCTGGCTGTACCTAAATCTTCACTTTAGCGGGGGGCAGAAGGAGGAGGCTACGGCGTGTTTACATTCTTCAACTATCCACTGCGCTGGCTGTACCTAATTCTTCACTTTAGCGGGGGGCGGAAGGAGGAGGCTACGGCGTGTTTACATTCTTCAACTATCCACTGCGCTGGCTGTACCTAATTCTTCACTTTAGCGGGGGGCGGAAGGAGGAGGTTACGGCGTGTTTACATTCTTCAACTATCCACTGCGCTGGCTGTACCTAATTCTTCACTTTATTGGTGGGAGAAAGGAGGAGGCTACGGCGTGTTTACATTCTTCAACTGTCCATTGCGCTGGCTGTACCTAATTATCCACTTTATTGGTGGGAGAAAGGAGGAGGCTACGGCGTGTTTACATTCTCCATCTATCCACTGCGCTGGCTGTACCTAATTATCCACTTTATTGGTGGGAGAAAGGAGGAGGCTACGGCGTGTTTACATTCTTCAACTATCCACTGCGGTGGCTGTACCTAATTCTTCACTTTAGCGGGGAGGAGGAAGGAGGAGGCTACGGCGTGTTTACATTCTCCATCTATCCACTGCGCTGGCTGTACCTAATTATCCACTTTATTGGTGGGAGAAAGGAGGAGGCTACGGCGTGTTTACATTCTTCAACTGTCCACTGCGCTGGCTGTACCTAATTATCCACTTTATTGGTGGGAGAAAGGAGGAGGCTACGGTGTGTTTACATTCTACACTATCCACTGCGCAGGCTGTACCTAATTCTCCACCTTAGCCGAAAAATCTTACATATTCAAATTGTGATCTCGGAGTGTCAGTCCCTTTATTGGTATTAATCGTGGGGAAAGAAGAGGCTACGCGTGTTTACATTCTTGAACTATCCACTGCGCTGCCTTTCTCCACTTTATCGGAGAAACCTTATATAGGCTATTCAAATTGTGATCTCGACTTGTTAGGCCTAGTTTTTTTAGTGATATTAATCGATATTATGTCCTCTATTCTACAATGCTCTTCTTTGATAGTATTTTCCAAACATTCTGTATATAACCTATGTATACAGGGTGTTGAAAAGTTTCCAATGTTTTAGAAGGTGATAGTATGCATGAAAACAAAAAAGAATGTCTAATAAACATGGCTCCTACAACACATACTTTCTGAGATCTGAACACTTGTTCGTAGGAGGTGCTCAATGTGACGTCCATTCATGGCAATGCATTCCTCTGCCCTACAGTACAGCAGACTAGCAGATAATCATACCGTAGTTGACACCTCAGCATAAGATAAGGATACGTCGCAAAGAATACTGAAAACGAAAGTCTGGTTGCGGATATGAGCGTGGTTCAGCAGAGATGGTGTTGTGAATTTTCGTAATCAGCATGTGTGGGCTGATGAAAATCCCCATGCAGTTGAAGAAATAAGGCATCAGCACCGATTCTCAATCAACGTATGGACAGGCGTTCTTGGCGATAGATTAAAGGCCATACGTGCTGTCACAGATATTAACTGGGGCTCGTTATGAGGACTTTCTTATTAACGTATTTCCTATCTTGTTGGAGTATGTGCCATGTCAGGAAATACTACATATTGATGTGGTTCACGCACGATGGCACACCAGCACATTTTTTCCGCAATGAGCGTGAACACCTGACGCTGACATTTCAGGACCGCTTGATTGATTGAGGAGGCCTCACACCTTGGCCTGCTCGTTCCCCAAACCTAAATCCCCTAGACTTTTGGTTATCAAGAACAACCAGTCCGCACCTGTGGAGTAACGGCTAGCGCGTCTGACCGCGAAACCAGGTGGCCCGGGTTCGATTCCCGGTCGGGGCAAGTTACCTGGTTGAGGTTTTTTCCGGGGTTTTCCCTCAACCCAATATGAGCAAATGCTGGGTAACTTTCGGTGCTGGACCCCGGACTCATTTCACCGGCATTATCACCTTCACCTCATTCAGACGCTAAATAACCTGAGATGTTGATACAGCGTCGTAAAATAACCTACTAAAAACAAAGAACAACGAAGTCAATTTCAAAGAGTGCGTGATTCCTTACGCCGAAAGACAGAGGAATGCACTGCCATGAATGGAGTCACACTGAACACCTCTTATGAACAAGTGTTCAGATCTCAGAAAGTATGTGTTGTAGGACCCATGTTTATTAGACATTATTTTCTTGTTTTGATGCATACTATCACCTCCTAAAATATTGGATACTTTTTTTTAACACTCTGTGTAAATCGTCCCTAGGATCAGAAATTGCCTTCAGGGACCATATGTACCATTACAAAATATATTTGTTTTGATGTTCTCTACCTCCTGTATTATTTTGAACGAATAATTTCGGAACATCCTGTATATGCACTACTAAATAAAATGCATGTAACTTTGGAGGCATAGAAACGCTTCTGGATGTGAACTGTTCAGAGTAAGAACACGCTGTCCACATACAAAAGTAAATTCTGAGTTCCCATAGCAGTTTTAGAGACGATGATGAAAACATAGCGAGTTGCTCAGAGGTACTTGAGATGGGGACGCAGCCACGGCTGAGTGTGTCGACAGACTGCGTGGTGCCGGCGGTCGTCGGAGTCGCTCCTGCGCAGACAAGCCGTGCACTGCTCAGGAATGTATTCACAAATGCTGACTCAAAAATTCACTCATATGCTATACCCCACACAATGGAATTTAATTAGTGATCGGGATCTACATCACAATTCTTCGTTCGCACGTTCAGTCCCGCTCAAAAATCTCAATTATTCGCTGCTATAAACAATTTGTTTTTATTCCTTTTCTGACAATTACAGACTTATTTATTCGCAATCCTAGTTTATCTCAAAGAATTTAGAAAATAATCTCTAAGTAGTATTTTTATTTTTACTCACATTTGCTAAGAAAAGGGCACTATTTACCATCTATATTATCTAATATATATTTTTAGTGGGTTATTTTACGACGCTCTATCTACATCACACGTTATTTAGCGTCTGAATGAAATGAAGGTGATAATGCCGGTGAAATGAGTCCGGGGTTCAGCACTGATAGTTACCCATCATTTGCTCATATTGGGTTGAGGGAAAATCTCGGAATAAACCTCAACTTACTTCGACTGGCCATTTAGTTTCGCGGCCAGACGCACTAACCGTTACTCCACAAGTGTGGACTCTAATTTTTAAATGCGATAGGCCTATGCTATAAATCCATGAAGTTAGGGAGGCCGAGACGTAGATGGGAAGATAATATTAAAATGGATTTGTGGGAGGTGGGATATGAGGATAGAGAATGGATTAATCTTGCACAGGATAGGGACCAATGGCGGGCTTATGTGAGGGCGGCAATGAACCTCCGGGTTCCTTAAAAGCCAGTAAGTAAGTAAGTAAGTAAGTAAGTATAAATCCATGAAGATTGCTATTGTTATTATCATTATTATTATTATTATTATTATTATTATTATTATTATTATCATCATCATCATCATCATCATCATCATCATTAAATTTGTCAGCCATCTCTGCCATGTTGAATTTTCGATTCTGAATAATTTCTACTGTTGGAAGTGCCGTCTATTGTACCATATATCCCAAATTATTTTCTGAAGTCAGAAAAAGTTTTAAAGCCTCTATATTAGTTGATAGTAAAGCAAATAGCACACAATATTAAAATTAATTTTTTTATTAGTATTTATTTTACATGACATGGTTGTGACTACCAGGTAACATTGGTCGACTGTGACATGGTGGTAAAATAAATATTGACATCTTGAGTGCAAAATATGGACTTCAGACAACATTACAAATGTAGGAAACAGCAGCCATATTGTAAATTTGAAGTCACACTGGTCAAAAATGGAAATAACATTCTCTTTAGTGTTAAAAAAAATGTCACTGGATGTGTCTCAGGTCAGAGTGTTAAATGAAATAATGCTGTAGTATTTTGGAAGATATTTGAGGGCTGCACAGCGAAAGGAAAGGCTATTTTTATTTTTAGAGAAAAGTGGTTTCTAATTTGAGGCCTCATAAAGTTGGAATGGTAGTAAGAGCGCTTAACAGAATCGTCGGAATGTCTTTTGAATATCCACCATATAGCCAAAGTGCCTCAATTTGTGGTTTTTAAGAACTTCGAACTATAAGTAAATAGTTGCGAAGCAAAAGATTTCTAAGTTATCAAGAGGTGAAAACCACCTACTTCACAATCTTCTTGAAGCTGGCGAAAAAAATTCTACAGGGTAGAGTGTTGTGTCTTGTTTCCCAAATAACTACCTCGAAAAAAATGGGACAGAAGATTCACCGAATTCCTATAATTGCGTAAAAAAACATTTATGCTGTTCGTGGTTGTTCTTGTAAGCATGTTTGAAATTATAAGCATGTTGGATTTATAAGGATGTGTGGAATTACAAATAAAATATTGATATACTATTTATTCTCATGACCAGCTTCATAGTCTAGTGGTTAGAGTTTCTGGCTAAGGTTCACGAGGTCCCAGGTTCGAGGAATTATTTCCTTAAATTAAATTATTTCTGTGTTCGTCCGTGGTCTGGAAATCAGGTTAAGTTTAGATTTAAGACATCTCCTGGCGCCACATATTCGTACAGTTATTTCATCATATCATCGGGGTAACGTAACTCCGCCCTCCAGGCGCCCCAACTTCAGAAGTGGGTATACCACTGCCAGGAAAGAAGACTAGAAATATCAAAGACATCCTGCTGGCATTAGGAGGAAAAATCTTAATTCTGTCTTTATATTCCCCGCATTTAAATTTAACAAAGTGGAGATTTCTTGTTAATTTTCATCGCATGAGACCTAGTCTCGAGACAGTAATGCAATTGTTAGTCGAAACGATTGACACATCGATATGACGCCAATAAGTTGTTTGAAATTAGGGTAAATAAACAATTTATGTCATTATAAAGATTTGGATTCATTTGGAAATTAATACCACAATTAAGGGAGCCTACTAGACTATGCCAAATTAACTATTTTCGTCTTCACACTCCCCGCATTTATTAATTATTCCCATTTGTGTACAAATAATAACAATGAAATCATTATGATGTCACAAGCATTTGCTTACCCCTTATATTTTTATCACGGCTGGATTGTAAACAACATATTTTCTTTTAAACACATAATAAATAATTCAGTTGTCCAAAATCTACTGTGATTAATGACATCACAGTTTTAATAGAAAGTGTGATCAGATTTCTCAAATGTCAAGCTCATAAACGCTTCACGTTAACAAAAGATTCTCATGTCGGAACCAGCCTCTGATTTTGAAGAACAAACTGAGTCCATGAACTTTTTGACAGCTCTAATACAAGACTTTTCTGTTGACTATTTCGGTGGCTACGTAAGTTCTGATAGCTCAGTAGAGCAGCTAGCTGCGGACTAGAAGGTCCGGGGTTCGATTCCGGGATTTTCTCGTTGCCAAACTTCCAGAACGGCCTCGAGGTCCACTCAGCCTCCTATCAAATTGACTGCCGGGTCTTTCCCAGGGTAAAAGGCGGTCAGAGCGTGATACCGACCACACAACTTCATTCTAGTGCCGAGGTCAAGAAAGCATAGGGCTCTATCTTCTAGTCGCTTCTCTTCACTTCGTCGTAATGCCAATGTTTCTGTTCCGTACAATGCTACACTCCACACAAAGCACTTCACTAGTCTCTTCCTTAGGTCTTTTTCCAGAGGTCCAGAGAAGATGCTCCTTTTTCTATTAAAAGCCTCCTTGGCCATTGCTGTTCTCCTTTTGACTTCCTGGCAGCAGCTCACGTTACTGCTTATAGTACACCCCAAGAATTTGAAGCTGTCCACTTGCTCTATTGCCTCATTTAGAATTCGCAAGTTTACCTTCTTTATTTTTCTTCTTATGACCAGAGACCGGAACTTTGGCAGAATGCCTTTTCAAATGTGCTAAATCTATCTTCATTTTGAAAGTAACTTGTACGAATTATACCTTTTGTGATTGAAATGTCACAGTTTTATGTTACCCTTTTCTGCCTTTTTTATATAAATCCCTAATTTACAAAATAAATTCTTTTTTGCCTTTATTTGATTATTTATCTATTATTTATTAATTTATTATTAAAAATTGCCTACAGGTATATTTTAATTTATTTCTATAACCGCTTCACTGAAAGTGATTTCACCGCTGTTAAAATTTTATCATAAAAATCGTAATAAGTTTGTATTACAGACACACAATTATGACACAAGACGAAATATTAATTCAACATTAGTAGAACCTAAATGTCTCACATCTGCTGGTCTAAAGCATAGCATAAATTTTGGCCCTCGGTTGTACAATGCTTTAACTAAATTACACCCAGAACTTCTAACATGTAACCCACTAACCTATAACAAGAAAATTAGAAACGTGTTAATATCTTCAATTTGATTAAATAAATTTATAGCATATGTGTATGAATTAATCAACCTATATTATATTTGTATTCTATAATTTTGAAATATATATTAGTCCTACTTTTCACGTGCGATATTATTCTTCTCTAGTGTTAATATTATATTATATAATTCCATTGCCGTTGTAATTATATTTTAGTTCCTATTTTATTTTACTTATTTATTATTATTATTATTATTATTATTATTATTATTATTATTATTATTATTATTATTATTTTATTTTAATATTATATCTGAACTGCGACCGAGCACGAGCGCTGCTCATTCGGTCTCAAATTTTGTTAATACTACTGTATCTTCTTTTTATATTGCTTGTATTATTTTATTTCTATTTCTCTTGTTTGTTTTGTAATTATATTCTTTATTCTGTATATTTAAATTTAAATTGATTCTGAATGTATATTATTGTCTTTCAGTCAGTTCATATTCTCTTTGCAACAGTGAGTGCTGCCGTGCAAAAATGTATAACAGTAAGCGTTTTAATTATCGCTTGTGTTTATTTGACAAGGCAACAATGAGTGCGGGTCTAACGTTATTTTTCTTTCAGTTTTCATTGCGGTATTGTTGTAGCTAGCTAAATATTTCTTTGGTCGGCGGGAAAAGGCATATAAGTAAAAAGAAGTCGATTTTTCTGTTGTACCTAATCACATAAGTCTAACTTTAACATACATGAATTTCATTATTATACTTTTATTCAGTTAAGAGTAAATTAAAAAGAAAGTCTCTCCTGAAAATTTATTATTTTTTGACTTAAGGCCTTTTCCCGCCGACCAAAGATTTCATATCGCAACATATCAGTACAACCAAACACAAAAATTCACTTTCCAAGGCTACTGGGAAGAAAATGTCTTTGCTTCCAACAGTAATTGCAACATCGAGTCGAAAATCTCAATTTGCATTCGACTTATGTAAAGCTTTTCTTGCTGCCGAAATCCCTTTGTGGAAAGTGCAAGGTTATGGGTCTAGAGCAGTAGTGTCAGAGTTGTAAGCTCCGAAACCGGTTGTGGTGCTAGAGACGTCCAGTCGGAGCGTGAACTTGCTTATGTCTGTGGAAGCACCGGAGCTCGCAACGAGTTATAGTGGAGCGCTCCGCTCCGTTTAGGCTGTGTCTGACAACGCTGGCTAGTGCAAGGTTTTTGTAATTGCCTTTTATTGCGTATATTAGCTATTTATAATGCCTTTTTGCAGCCTATCTTAGCTATTTATGATGCCTTTTTGCCTGCCTATTTTAATGATTCATAATGCCTAAACTTCCAGTCTCTGCTTATGACCATGATCTTCGTCTTATTTGCATTTATCTTCATCCCATACTGTTCATAGCTGCCATTTAGCTCCAGTAGCATATCCCTTAGTATAATCTCCTCTTCTGCTAACAATACCATATCATCAGCAAATCTTACACACTTTATTCTTCTTCCTCCTACATGTTGTAGTAAATATTGTCTATAACTTGCGTCATCGATGTAGGTGTTGAGGTACGGAATGACAATCAAGTCTGAGTCTCCCTTCTTTGTTGCAATTCAGATAATTGTAACGCAGGAATTTGGAAACGTCCTGGCAGCACAACTTGGGGTGCTTGGTGCTGTTTGCGGTCGCGGTTTCGCTGGCCGTGTGGAACAATTATTACTGTGATGCGTCAGCTGTGGTGTCGCAGCCGCACGTTTAAGCGCTGCTAATTGTTGGAACCGCCACTTACTGTATTAGTAAGTGCGTCCCGATCGATACTCCTCCCAACAATCCCTTAAATTTCTTAGTCGCTGTCAGAGACGTTCCTTCCGGCCTCCACTTTCCCATCCATGACTGTCAAGGCTGGTTCACAATAAACCGGGAACGAGAACCAGAATGAAAACGAAAAGCAGAGGACGTGAATATGAAAATTTTTGATTCACAATAAACCGAGAACGTAGACGACTGTGCATATCGATATGCATGTCAATAACGATATGTAAAGTCGATATTACGCATTCTGATGTTATTTGTGTATAATTGACCAATGGCGTTCTCTCATGAGTACAAGGCAGCCAACATAAACCCAGGTTAACCAACTTCGAAATTTCAACTGAAACATTTCATTAGGTACGGTACTATAAATATGCCCATGCATCTTTATTATCACAACCTATTTTAACGTAACGTAAAATAATTAGAGAAGAAACATTTGTAATAGAACAAAAATGAACACAACAGTAGTTATTGAATTGAAGCATGAATATGTAGTGTTTAATACAACCAATACAGTAATAAAATATAATTCACTTACGATCGGTGTTCAGAGATGCAGCTCTTTATACGAGGCGCGCTGCTTATCGTAAACGTGAGGATTTACCTCAACACTCACTATTAGAATCTCATCAAATAAAACTTGCTTCATGATGCACAGCACAGAACAAAATAATGTATAGGTTATGTCACGGTCTTCTTGCTACAAAATATATGACGACAAAATAGCTTTTAGATGGCAATAGAATGAATCTAGTGGGCTGTGATCGGAAACGTGAACGCCAAAGTTGAAACTTGGCCAACTCTCCGTTCCCGATCCTGGGCTCCGGCAAGCTTTTCGTTAATTTTATTGTGAATGCTCACATTTAAATGTACGCATTTTAATAATTTTACCGTTTTCGTTTTCGTTCCGATTCTCGTTTCCGGTTTATTGTGAACCAGCCTTCATCAGTAGAGCGGAATTTTAGGCCCTAAAAAGTGGCATTTTAGGCGCCTAAAATAGACTCTTAAACTCCTTTATTTAGGCTCTATAAAATAAAAAATAATATTTTTTTTTTGCTAAAGAATGTCACTAATGTAAGATTCAACATTTATTTAATGCAAAATTCTAAAAGGAACTTTCACACATTTCACATTTTACAAGGGCACACATGCATACACAAAATGAAGACATTTTGTCTTTAAGGGTATATGTACGTGAACGACCACAAATATTATCAGAAAATGCAAGCTCTAAATTTCTAAAATTTTATAAGAAAATGAACTCACAATTAAAAAAAAAATACAAGGTACTACAACAAGACTTATTAGAACTTAAATATCTGATAAAAGTATAAAAAAGGTACTAATAGTATTTTTCAAACCAGTTTTATCAGAGCATGAAAAAAAAAACAACAAAATTCTGCAGTTACATCATTTGGTAACCATAACATTGTTATGGTTTCTCTGATATCTTTAATATTTTTCCTGCATGTAATAAACACTTATTTCTGAAAAGTAGACTACTCTCAGACATGTAGAGTTGTTTATATGAATACAATTAATTCTTTATTTGTTCTATATAAAATATATTAAAATTTACATAATGTCTATTTTCAAAGAAATTGGCATTATTGTAGTCTACCTTTTGCATAAATGCATGTTAAATCAGTGTTCAAAACTTCAGAATTCTATCTCTAACAGTTGTGGAGTTATGAAATATGTATGAAAATTGTCAAATTTTGGAAAATTTAATTTGAAGTAAAAAGTGAATTCTTAAAAATATTATTAGTAACCTTTTTATACCTTTATCAGATATTTAAGTTCTAATAAGTCTTGTTGTGGTACCTTGTAATTTTTGTCCAACTGTGAAATCATTTCCTTATAAAATTTTAGAAATTTAGAGCCTGCATTTTCTGAGAATATTTGTGGTCGTTCACGTACATATACTCTTAAGTTAGTGCTTTTCATTCACCAATCACATTTCCATAGTTTGCTTCACAGTAGATGATCAGCACCTATTGTGGTTATTGTATCGCTCACTGCTGTACTTACAGATGGTGTTATCTGTCTTGGAATTTAAGAGAATGCTTATTCGGGTACAACCCAGCGAGTTTGTGTTAAATTTCTGACAGGCAGAAGAAGGTATAAAATAATAATAATAATAATAATAATAATAATAATAATAATAATAATAATAATAATAATATTTTTTCCCGCAGGAGTTCTTTTACATGCCAGTAAATCTACTGACATGAGTAAGCACACTTAAATGCCATTGACCTGTGTCAGGATCGAACCCGCAACCTCGAGCACAGAAGGCCAACGCTATACCAACTACCCTACCCAGGCCGACTGAAAGTTGGAATTTTAGGATGAAAGACTGTAAAAATGAGAAGGGGTGGCCTGGAGGTACTTCTCTGTTGTGTTGTTCACTGCTAGGAAGGAGTTGTTACCCGTCTTGGAATGTACAGAATGTTAAGAAAAACAGTGAACAGTTACAAAAAATGATGCAAGAATTTAAAAAAAAAGCTTAAAAATAGGCACTAACGTCGAAATAGGCATTTTAACCACTATAAGGCCCCTTTATTTATACCTATAATCTGTGGCTTGGTTCTAAAAGGGCCAATGTCAATTTTTTGCACTTTTGAGTTATATACACTTTCGAGCTTATCTCGGTCTGTTCTTCCATATACTAAAAGGGCCAATGTCTGCTGCAGTTAATGTGGAAGGTACAGAGCATTCACAAGCCAATGTCATAGGTTCACTGTACAAAATTAGCAAACTTCAAACCCATTTATCTCAAAACTAACATTTTTGACATTGGCTCCTTTAGAACCAAGCCACAGATATCTCCATGAAAAATGTAAATATTAAATCTGGATCCTGTATGTATCAAGGAGAAAAATAGGTTTTTGCCTAAATTCCGCTCTTTAGTCATCAATATCAGGCATCAGTTGCTCCCAATAACAAACTCTCACACTCTTTATTTTTGAGGCACACTTTTTTGATTCTCTGATTGGATGTTCTTGACAATTGAAATGAAGCTAATTTTATTTAAAAAATCGACAGATAAAACTATCGTTATTCCAAGGACTATGCGACACATTAAAACGAATTCTCCTGAACAGATCCACCGGTGTGGAGTAACGGTTAGCACGCATGACCGTGAAACGAGTGGGCCCAGGTTAAAATCCTGGTTGGGACAAGTTGAAATTTTCCCTTGTTTTTTCTTCAACCCATTAAAAGAAAATGCTCGATCACTTTCGACGCTGGACTCATTTCGCTGGCATTATCGCTAGGGCTCGGAGTTTTAGATGCTAAAAATCGGGATAATATATGACAAAAAAAAAGGAAAAATATTTAATTATGTTTCAGTTATTTTATGTGAATACAAACAATATGCAGTACTAACCAGTATAAATTACGTTGTCTCGCCAACTGCTGAAGAATTACAGTACATAATGAGATTCATCCTCAAGTTGTCCATCACAAATGACTGACGATTATCGCGGAACACTGCCTTGTACTGAGAGAAGAGCGACCTGGCCACTAAGAAACAACATGCACTCCCTAGAAATATGTTTATGATTGGAAACGAAAGCAGAGGCAGCTGATGTTTATGAAATTGTAATTGTTTCCTGAATCAACATTATGATAACTTACGAGGCACTCCTAAATGACACATCAATGTTCATGTGTGTTAGTTACAGTACAATTTTTTAGTAGTGACAGCTCTTATCGCTTGTGGTGAGAGAGCCGACTGCAGTTCCACAGGTCCACAGATAGGCAATTCCGAGAAACAGTTGCCAGCTGTCACGTCCGAGCAACTGCACTGAACATTCGTGTGATGATTAATCTGAAATGGAGCTTTTGGCGAAAATTTTTGATAAAAACTTAATTTTCATGTGTTTTATGTGAATATTTGACAATTTATATTTATATACAATTCAAAATATGTGTTTTTATGTTAAATAAAATTCAAAATATATGCTCAGGTGACTTTGTCCGAAACTTAAAACACAATTACGAGTTTCTATTACAGTGCAAATAAAATGTTTATTTACCTGAGAATCCTAGCCCTAATGAATACCTTCAACTACTGAGTTGTTTAGCATCGATGGAATTGGTGGTAGCGAGATGGTATTTGGAGAGTTGAGGCCGAAGATTCGCCATAGATTACCTGACATGCGCCTTACGGTTGGGGAAACCCTCGGAAAAAAACCCAAAAAAAAGCCCAAACCGGAATCGAACCCACGCCCGAGCGCAGCTCCGGGTCAGCAGACAAACGCGCTACCGACTGAACAACGTCGGTGACTATGATCCTGGATCATATATGTAACAGATAACTCCTCGTTACGTTAAAATCGACAGCACTTTGAAGAGAACAACCGCCAGGATCGCCACCCGTCCGCCGTAAACGAACACGAGATGGCTGTACAGTCGCTAATGCAATTCAAATGGGTATTATGACGTGACTCCTTATGTAATAACTAGATGGCAGCGTAGTAAATCTGACAAAAGTTGTTAACCTCAAAGCCTATAACCCCGACATATCTGTTACATTATATGATCTAGGCTATGATCAATGTTGAGGAATAATGTCACTGCTTCCTTTCTTGTTCTGTCTGGTTATGACTGATGTCTTTCAATGCTTCTGAGATGTTCTGAATTCTGTTATTTTTAGTCTGATGTCTTTGTACAGATTCTTGATATACAGTTTTTTCAGACTTCTATGACATGGGTTTATAGAAGTTTTGAGATAGTGCACATCCGTTTTCTCTAGTAATGTTTCAAATTTTTCACAGTGGCCTAGTATCCATGGTACTGCAATGTGCTTTTGTGCTTGAGGAACTGGACAGTACGTTGACAACTTTGAATCTCTACAAAATAGGAAGGGAAGTTTAACTACACCCAGCGCATTTCGAACTTGCGGATCAAGGTCACGTACAAATGTACAAACCACGCACGAGTCACTGAACTGAAAACCGCGAACTGAAGCACTGGTAATCCCGGCTGTTCCAACTGGCTTTAGTTGAGAAGAATGGTACAGGAATGGGGTAAGCACGCGTGACAAATGCAGTCCATTGCTTGACCTTGAGCCTCCAGTTCGAAATGTACTGACATTAATAGACTGAATAGTTCTTTCTGAATGTGAAAGGATAGCAGCGTTATGAAATTTCTTTTCTAGATGCAGATAATCTGGGTTAATATGATATAATATAATATAATTTTGTTTTATTAATTCAGTCTAATTGACATATCACAAATATAAAAAGTCAATGACACTTACCCATGTGAGTGATCATTGTGTACTATACAAATATAAAAATAAAAAATTAAGCAAACGTTTTCGCTCTTCGGGCATCATCAGGCTTTTTACATACAATATCTTGTACATTTCGTCTCTTATTGTGGAACGAATTATTAATCACAACCTTTTTAATAATGAAAATAATAACTATTTAAAATTGACTTATGGTAATTAACAATCTAAAATTAATGTACAGATATGAAAATTGAATACATAATATGATATAAAATTGTGGCTGCACTACTGTGTTGTGATTAAATTATAACATCATAAAACTGTGAACATGATAAAGACATTTCATTCCTCATTTAAACTTCATAATTCATTAACTGGATGTTTTGCTGCTAGTCTTGTCTCAATGGTTCATTACTTGTTATGGTGAAATCAATATTTAAGATCGTGTGTACTGCACAGGTTATCTGTGGAGACGATTTTTGAGACTGGCTTTTATGATGAAATGCGGTTGACTTAGTTACGATGATCTTCGACTTTTTCGATATTTCTTCGATATTTTTTTTTTATATTTGTGATATGTCAATTAGACTGAATTAATAAAACAATATTATATTGTATTATATTGACTATCTGAACATTTAAACATGCTTTCTAATATCTGGGCTAAGGCTATTCTTGTGGTATCAGTTTGACTATCGTAGATTATTATAAATTAAAATTTAGATTACGTATGGCCTGTGATTGTTTTCATCCTTCAATTCTGCAGTTGTTCATAATATGACATGCTTCATAAACTGTTTATGTCTTATATATTTTCATTTCCTTGAAAATATTACATCTCCAAAATAGGCTAGTGACTTTCAGTTTCTTGACAACGGTATTACTTACAAGGACGGCTGTTGAAATTTTGATGAGATATATATCATCATTCTTGTTTCATTTTGTATAGAAGAAGAAATATATTTCGTAATACTACAAATTTCTATAGGCGGAATATTGGAAAGAGAGTAAGGACCCTAATTTCTAACTTGTTTCAAAATCGTGGAGGAAAATCATACCGCAAACGAAGGAAAAAACAGATATAAGAAAATGTTGTGTTACTGTGCTATGAGAATATGATTCTTGGTGTATCAATATATGTTTAAACTCCTATAATAGCTTGTTGTTTTAAAATATTGGAAAACAGTCCACTTCTCCTTGTATAAATATATCTTGAAAGTAATACATGGTTTGTTATTTTAAAATATTGAAAACTACCGTACTCCTCGATGCTCGAAACTGTTATAATTGTTTTTTGTTTATCAATTTTTGAAGTTAATACATTCCTGTTCATTGAAAACCAGACAAGTCCATTTTCTGTCTAACAAAAGGTGACATGTTCCTTCCGTTCATTCATAAGCTGATATTCCCATCAAATTTAGGCATAATTTAATGTATTAATATAGCGTACTTGAAACAAGAAAGTTTAATACAATTTTGTTCGTTTTGCTTCCTTTGCAAGATAAAAATTATTTTAAATAAAATATTTCTTAGCGTGTTTTGGGAAAGCCATTATTTGAATTCCCAATATGCTCAGTCAATTTAAGAGAGCTGTGTATTATGATAATAAATTATTGAAATAATTTTAGTTTTGTCCTTTTAAATGCGCAGAAATTTGATCCGAACAAATGTAACTTTTCGTTCTGAAAAGAATTTTAATATGTTACATTTGTTTGGATCAAATTTCTGCATATTTAAAGAACAAAACTAAAATTCTTTCAGTCATTTACTGTCATAATACACTACTCTCTTAAACTGACTGAGCATATTGGGAATAATGATATAATAAAAAGGTTATATGATTTCAGTCAGCAACTTATCGAAGTGTGACTGAAATCATATAACCTTTTTATTATAATTCCAACTTATCTGAAACTAAACATGACCTTCAAACGTATATTGGGAATAGCCTATATATAATATATTTCATTCTGAAAAGGAATTTTAAAATGTTACATTTGTTCGGATAAAATTTCTCCATATTTAAAGAAAAAACTAAAATTCTTTCAATCATTTACTGTCACAATACACTGCTCTCTTAAACTGACTGACCATATTGGGAATAGCCTATATATATATATAGTCCACACCTGTGGAGTAACGGTCAGCGCGTCTGGCCGTAAAACCAGGTGGCCCGGGTTCGAATCCCGGTCGGGGCAAGTTACCTGGTTGAGATTTTTTTCCGGGGTTTTCCCTCAATCCAACTTTCGGTGCTGGACCCCGGACTCATTTCACCGACATTATCACCATTTCATTCAGACGCTAAATAACCTAGATGTTGATACAGCGTCGTAAAATAACCCAATAAAATTTAAAAAAAATTATATATATATAATATATTTCGTTCTGAAAAGGAATTTTAAAAAGTTATATTTGTTCGAATAAAATTTCTGCATATTTAAAGAACAAAAAAAAATTCTTTCAATCATTTACTGTCACAATACACTGCTCTTTTGAACTGACTGAAATATATAATATTTCGTTCTGAAAAGGAATTTTAAAATGTTACATTTGTTCGGATAAATTTCTACATATTTAAAGAACTAAACTAAAATTCTTTCAATCATTTACTGTCACAATACACTGCTCTTTTGAACTGACTGAGCATATTGGGAATAGCCTATATATAATATATTTCGTTCTGAAAAGGAATTTTAAAATGTTACATTTGTTCGGATAAATTTCTGCATATTTAAAGAACAAAACTAAAATTTTTTCAATTATTTACTGTCACAATACACTGCTCTTTTGAACTGACTGAGCATATTGGGAATAGCCTATATATAATATATTTCGTTCTGAAAAGGAATTTCAAAATGTTACATTTGTTCGGATAAATTTCTGCATATTTAAAGAACAAAACTAAAATTCTTTCAATCATTTACTGTCACAATACACTGCTCTTTTGAACTGACTGAGCATATTGGGAATAGCCTATATATAATATATTTCGTTCTGAAAAGGAATTTTAAAATGTTACATTTGTTCGGATAAATTTCTGCATATTTAAAGAACAAAACTAAAATTCTTTCAATCATTTACTGTCACAATACACTGCTCTTTTGAACTGACTGAGCATATTGGGAATAGCCTATATATAATATATTTGTTCTGAAAAGGAATTTTAAAATGTTACATTTGTTCGGATAAATTTCTGCATATTTAAAGAACAAAACTAAAATTCTTTCAATCATTTACTGTCACAATACACTGCTCTTTTGAATTGACTGAGCATATTGGGACTAGCCTATATATAATATATTTCGTTCTGAAAAGGAATTTTAAAATGTTACATTTGTTCGGATAAATTTCTGCATATTTAAAGAATAAAACTAAAATTCGTTCAATCATTTACTGTCACGATACACTGTCCCTTTAAACTGACTGATAATATTGAGAATAGCCTATATATATAATATATTTCGTTCTGAAAAGGAATTTGAAATGTTACATTTGTTCGGATAAAATTTCTGCACATTTAAAGAACAAAACTAAAATACTTTTAAACATTTACTGTCACAATACACTGCTCTCTTAAACTGACTGAGCATATTCGGAATAGCCTATATATAAAATATATTTCGTTCTTAAAAGGAATTTTAAAATGTTACATTTGTTTCGGATCAAATTTCTGCATATTTAAAGAACAAAACTAAAATTCTTTCAATCATTTACTGTCACAATACACTGCTCTCTTAAACTGACTGGGCATATTGGGAATAGCCGATATATATAATATATTTCGTTCTGAAAAGGAATTTTAAAATGTTACATTTGTTCGGATAAATTTCTACATATTTAAAGAACAAAACTAAAATTCTTTCAGTCATATAATATCATAATACACTATATTCCCAAAACACGCTACTATGAAATGTTTCACATAAAACAATATTTGTCTTAGAAAAGACGAAGAAACGAGCAAAATTGAAATATCTCAAAGAATAATCCCCTGAAATTAATGACATTACTGACCGTTCACTCTGAATATGTATTGAAATAATGAAAATGGAAGAATCAGGGAGACATACGAAGAGAAAGAAGCTAGAACATAAAAAGAATTCGTTGGGTAAAGTGAAAAGAAGTAAAAGAAAGCGACAAAATTTTAGAATGACAGAGCACAAGACATGAATTTATATAAAGAAGCAGGTGGCCACGAAGAAGAAGCAGAGAGAAAGAAGAGACGGAAGATGTGAAGGATGAAGTGGGTCTGAGAGAAGGGACGATAAGTACGACTTGCAATTTCCTCACAGAACGTGAACGTGTCTGTTATTTGATTTCATAATTGATTTCGTTGGTTGTCATGGCAGCACACGACTGTTTACTAACAAACTCGTGTCAGTCTCTTTCTTTTCCAGGCCTAGCTCACCTGCTTCCGCCACAAACACTGCAGCTTACTATGACAGAAATTCCAGCCTTCCAATGAGAGCAAATAATGTTGTTATAATTATGTGTGATTCATTACTCGAGGCGGAGCCACGTGATGTAAATCATTGTGTCAGTATTCACAGATGCTAGCAAGCTCTTAGGGAAGGAACACAACACCATGCTAGAACCGGATTTCAAAAGAAATACGCTTTTCAGTCTTCCAAGTTCTAATACACAACGACACGTGTGTATCGTAGTGAGTTTGTGTGTAAATCAGTGACGGGATCTTGTGGCTACGATAGCTCAAATAGCAATTAATCAAAATCCTTGTCTTCCTCGCTGGTATACTATCTGCGACACTGGAAATAATTTCGAATAGTAGTAGTAGTATCATCAGTGTGGTTTTAGGCGTAATAGATCGACTATTGATCAGATTTTTTGTATTCGACAGATATTGGAGAAAAAATGGGAGTATAAGGGTACAGTACATCAGTTATTCATAGATTTCAAAAAGGCGTATGACTCGGTTAAGAGAGAAGTTTAATTTAACATTCTTATTGAATTTGGTATTTCCGAGAAACTAGTTCGATTAATTAAAATGTGTCTTAGTGAAACTTACAGCAGAGTCCGTATAGGCCAGTTTCTATCTGATGCTTTTCCAATTCACTGCGGGCTAAAGCAAGGAGATGCACTATCACCATTACTTTTTAACTTCGCTCTAGAATATGCCATTAGGAAAGTTCAGGATAACACAGAGGGTTTGGAATTGAACGGGTTACATAAGCTTCTTGTCTATGCGGATGACGTGAATATGTTAGGAGAAAATCCACAAACGATTAGGGAAAACGCGGAAATTTTAGTTGAAGCAAGTAAAGCGATAGGGTTGGAAGTAAATCCCGAAAAGACCAAGTATATGATTATGTCTCGTGATCAGAATATTATACGAAATGGAACTATAAAAATTGGAGATTAATCTTTCGAAGAGATGGAAAAATTCAAATATCTTGGAGCAACAGTAACAAATATAAATGACACTCGGGAGGAAATTAAACGCAGAATAAATATGGGAAATGCGTGTTATTATTCGGTTGAGAAGCTCTTATCATCCAGTCTGCTGTCCAAAAATCTGAAAGTTAGAATTTATAAAACAGTCATATTACCGGTTCTTCTGTATGGTTATGAAACTTGGACTCTCACTCTGAGAGAGGAACATAGGTTAAGGGTGTTTGAGAATAAGGTGCTTAGGAAAATATTTGGGGCTAAGCGGGATGAAGTTACAGGAGAATGGAGAAAGTTACACAACGCAGAACTGCACGCATTGTATTCTTCACCTGACATAATTAGGAACATCAAATCCAGACGTTTGAGATGGGCAGGGCATGTAGCACGTATGGGCGAATCCAGAAATGCATTTAGACTGTTAGTTGGGAGACCGGAGAGAAAAAGACCTTTAGGGAGGCCGAGACGTAGATGGGAGGATAATATTAAAGTGGATTTGAGGGAGGTGGGTTATGATGATAGTAACTGGATTAATCTTGCACAGGATAGGGACCAATGGCGGGCTTATGTGAGGGCAGCAATGAACCTCCGGGTTCCTTAAAAGCCAGTAAGTATGTAAGTAAGTAAGTACTTCAAACTAACAATTCCTATGTTGTTACGGGTAAAAGGAAACTTCTGTTTATTGTACCTCTAGAGTAGTTCACGTGTGAAGAGTAAAGTACCGTGATGAAAATATACTACAGTATGTTTTTATACAAAAGGAAACTTCCCGCTGAAATTTTAAACGATCTGACCAGCGAATAGGGATTATATGGAATGGGCACTGAGCGAATTTTCTTGTTTTGTTTCTCTGTGCGCCGGCGTTTAGTTCCACTTTCAAGCGCTAGAGGTTAATGTAATCGAGCACACGCTAAGATAATAATTGAGTATATAATGAGGGTCACATAAGAACAGTTCCTAAACAGCAAATATTGCCTTCTTGTCAGTGTTGCCAACTGTTACCAGATATCACACGATCCTACGTACTAAATGACTTACGGTATTTACTTACCGTACTTTATGTTGGGTCCACATCTGTGGAGTAACGGTCAGCGCGCCTGGCCGCGAAACCAGGTGGCCCGGGTTCGAATCCCGGTCGGGAGAAGTTACCTGGTTGAGGTTTTTTCCGGGGTTTTCCCTCAACCCAATACGAGCAAATGCTGGGTAACTTTCGGTGCTGGACCCCGGACTCATTTCACCGGCATTATCACCTTCATTTCATTCAGACGCTAAATAACCTAGATGTTGATACAGCGTCGTAAAATAAACCAATAAAAAAAATCTTTATGTTGGAAAGTTATTCTAAATAATTTAATAATTGTAACATATTTTCGTAGGCAAACTATTCGGGAAAGGGAACAACATGTCAAGTATTTTGTCTGGCAATACGAAATTCATTGGTTTGACTAAACAATTGACTCACGAGACCTAACCTAAAAATGTATTCTGTTTGGCCACATGAAATTATTAATACTAACTCCGAAAACTTACCTGACTATAGTCTTGAATTATAACCACAACGCAACACATAAAATAACTATTATGTATTAATATTAATACTGATATTAATTAGTTATTAGTAATGTTCAAATTTCACTAGCTTCCAGTAACCGGCTCAGAAATCTAGTACAATTTTAATTTCATGGAACTCCAGTACCGACAAATATTGTCGATATTTGTCTCAGCTGCCAACATACCAGTTACAAAATCACTACCATTTGTAGTATTTGTCAGTATCAAAATTCGAAACAAAGTTGTCAAAAGAAAATTCAACCTGCAAACTAGAAAATCACCACAATCCACTAGCATATGTAGTAATGGAGGTAAAACGGTTAGGTTTCACCCTTGGGGTATAAAGTAAGCTGACACGGACTATAGAGTTGAGACACAGGATCCAAACATCGCCTACCTTATTGCATAATCCAGTATAGCTTTGCTTCAAATAAATTCAAGTTACAGCTTTTCCTTATTTCTCAGTGACAAACTAGTTGTAATAATATTTTTTTATATTTTATATATAATAAATTATATTATAAAATAATATAATACATTATAAAATTATGTATTAAATTCGTTTAATATTTGTACACAATATAATATAGGTATATGGTTTTACTTCTCATAAGAGTTTTGTTTTTCCACTTTCAGCGCTATCAAATTATTACATATTTTAATTGCTGTTAGGGTCAACGTCTCAACTCTCATTATAAAGGAACTCTAGAGTCTACACATTACAGTTAATGACGGATTGATTATTTCATCGGTCCAATTTATTTTATTTGAGTACATAATGCACCTAGATGTATTAATTATATGTGTTATATTTCCGCTGTGTCGACTGCTAGCTGGTGTGATGTCAGTGCCAACTCCCGGGAGAAAGCAGAATCTCACGCTCAAACTGGTTTGAAGGTCATTGAAATCAGTCCTGCTACATCAAAGGTACCGACGCGAAGTGCCCATACTGTATAATTATCTATACGCTGGTCTGACCACCTCCAATTTAAGGTAGGGCTACTATACGGGACATTACTGAACTAACAAACATTCTCATGGGGGCAGGTAAAAAAGTTATTTTTTTCTTCCACCATGTCAATAACGTCAAAACGTGTACATATACAAATTTTGGCCACTCGAGTGCAATTACAAGGGCCGTCCAGAAAGTAAGTTTCCCTGAGGCCGTTTACAGAAAGAAAACTCAATTTCATGGAAAGATTTATTAGAACAGATACAGCAATTGTTGAGCTATTCAACATATTCCCTACCGGAACTGAGATACATGTCATACCGTGGAATCAACAAAGAGGTTCAGACGGCTGTCACACACTAGTTCCGATCCCAGGTGGCAGACTTCTACGACACAGGAATACAGAAGTTGAGCCCATGGTATGACAAATTACTCAATTCCGGTGAGAATTATGTTAAAAATAAATCAACAATAAATTGTCGTACATATCTCAATACACCGTACAATTCTTGGTGATACACCAGCAATATCTTTATACTATTAGAGAGGAAAGGTTTTCACTCTATGACTCTGGCAGAAATCCTGAAAGAATAATTATTTTCTCCACTACCACAAACATAGAACATTTGTGTGCTTCGCAGTGGTATTTACTGAATCCTGATTAGAAAAGTTGCTTTTTGAAAAACAGACACATTATTTTATCTATAGTAATGTGACAAGAGGTCTGAGATTTATCCTATTCAGACATTGTGAAGTTGAAATAGATGAATATCGATTACTGCAATAAAGATTTTTTTATTTTACTTGGTTATTTAACGACGCTGTATCAACTACGAGGTTATTTAGCGTCGATGGGATTGGTGATAGCGAGATGATATTTGGCGAGATGAGGCCGAGGATTCGCCATAGATTACCTGACATTTGCCTTATGGTTGGGAAAAACCTCGGAAAAAACCCAAACCGCGCCCGAACGCAACTCCGGATCGGCAGGCAAGCGCCTTAGCCGACTGAGCTACCCCGGGCTTGCAATAAAGAAATTGGATGTTATTCAGTAATGCCAATTGAGAAAAGCGAAATACAGGTTTAACAATTTTAATTATATGTACTACGCTTTTCTCTTGTCATTATAACAGAAATATATTTTTATTATCTGCTGAAATCATAATTAAATTTAAGCATTTTATAATATAATTACAAATAACCTGATTAATACATTAATTAAATGAATAATTGTGATGAAGGAGTATCATTTTCTTTAGATACAATTGACATGGAATTAGAAGATGAAGATGTAGATCTGGAATAGGATTTCGCACTTTATTTAGTACAGTGGATTCATGCTCATCGATTTACGGGGAAACAGTTGGCGACACTGACTAACAAAAAAACCACATGCGATAAATTGATACGGTAGTGAAAAAATTATCGCGATGTATAATTGTGATTGGCTGGAATTCAAAATTTCATTACACTTCATTGGTCGAAAATGGAATGACGTCATATAAACGAAATAGTCGTATTAATTAGATTCTACTTTAAGTTATCATTTATTAGCCTACTTACTTACTTACTTACTTACAATTGGCGTTTAAGGAACCCGAAGGTTCATTGCCGCCCTCACATAAGCCCGCCAGCGGTCCCTATCCTGTGCAAGATTAATCCAGTCTCTATCATCATATCCCACCTCCCTCAAATCCATTTTAATATTATCCTCCCATCTACGTCTCGGCCTCCCTAAAGGTCTTTTTCCCTCCGGTCTCCCAACTAACACTCTATATGCATTTCTGGATTCGCCCATACGTGCTACATGCCCTGTCCATCTCAAACGTCTGGATTTAATGTTGCTAATTATGTCAGGTGAAGAATACAATGCGTGCAGTTGTGTTGTGTAACTTTCTCCATTCTCCTGTAACTTCATCCCGCTTAGCCCCAAATATTTTCCCAAACACCTTATTCTCAAACACCCTTAACCTATGTTCCTCTCTCAGAGTGAGAGTCCAAGTTTCACAGCCATACAGAAGAACCGGTAATATAACTGTTTTATAAATTCTAACTTTCAGATTTTTGGACAGCAGACTGGATGATAAGAGCGTCTCAACCGAATAATAACAGGCATTTCCCATATTTATTCTGCGTTTAATTTCCTCCCGAGTGTCATTTATATTTGTTTTACTGTTGCTCCAAGATATCTGAATTTTTCCACCTCTTCGAAGGAAATTTATTAGCCTACTGATTTTTTTTTTTTTAATTTTTATGTTCAATGTTGTTATATTTCTAAACACAAAATAAATTCTACAATTTGAAATTTCTCCTTAAATGTATGTTAAGGTTTTTTTTTTCTTTTTGTTTTATTCTGTAAATCATTTCGTGATCCCTCGGTTTTTTTCACGAGACTCACACTTTAGGAACTACTGTGTTGGAAGGGACATATGGATTCTAATGTGTGATTAGAGAAAGCGCTAGAGGCAAATGAAGCTATTCTAAAGTGATGCTTAAGAAAGTTTTGATTACACAGCTGCCGACGGCCCTTCAGAACGTTTGTCCGCCCGATTCCGAGTCGCGCCGGCCCGTGCAAAGGTCACCGGTAAATTCACAATGACACAGAGTGCTACTGTTGCTATTTTAAAGCCGCGCGTGAAACATTCAGGCCGCTAATTCTCTGCTGCCGTGAGTCAAACGTTGTAGTGCAACTAAAGAGCAGAGGACATCCTCTAAAGATGTTACTCGATGAAAATAATGCACTGAAACACATCGATCGAGAGAGATCGTCTGTATATGTTTGTTGGTTTATCTGAATGACAGTTACTATTTTCAAGTAATTGATTGAGGCCTTGAAATAACAAAGGTGCTAAGTGCCAAAAATAAGGAACAGAGTTATTTGAGAAAAACTTATACTACAAAGGCCTGTACCGGTCATGTTTTGAATTGCTTAGAGGTCTCATGGTTGAAATGCAACCTAAAATGATACATAGCACTTACCAATGTGGAAAAATCAATTTCGAAAAAAAATGACACATCATCTTTTGGTACTTTAAAGCTTCAATTATTCATAAATGAAGGAAACAGAATTTCTTTCATTTAAAAACTAATAATTACAAGGCAAAGAGATCATTTCTTCTTCTTTCTTGCTTGTTACGATCATTTTTCTTTTGTCTCCAATTTGCATGAGTTTTATAACATTTACTTCTGTAATTTCACTTACACAGTGTCGTCGTCCTCCTCCTCCTCATCATCATCATCATCATCATCATCATCACACTCCATCCATAGTAAAATCTCTTTTTCCTGTCTAAGGATAATATCTTGGATCAACAGTAACAAACATAAATGACACTCGGGAGGAAATTAAACGCAGAATAAATATGGGAAATGCCTGTTATTATTCGGTTGAGAAGCTTTTGTCATCTAGTCTTCTGTCAAAAAATCTGAAAGTTAGAATTTATAAAACAGTTATATTACCGGTTGTTCTGTATGGTTGTGAAACTTGGACTCTCATTTTGAGAGAGGAACAGAGATTAAGGGTGTTTGAGAATACGATTCTTAGGAAAATATTTGGGGCTAAGAGGGATGAAGTTACAGGAGAATGGAGAAAGTTACACAACACAGAGCTGCACGCATTGTATAGGGGAGAGTCGGGTAGTATCGGACTTCGGGTAATATCGGACAGTGCGTTTCTTTCATCTACCACCATATGGTAGTACCTGAATGACATGGTTACGTTTCTCTATGCGACATCACAGAAACGTAACCTTGTCATCGTGTGGTAGATGAAAGAAACTCACTGTCCGATATTACCCGCTGTCCGATACTACCCGACTCTTCCCTACTTCACCTGACATAATTAGGACCATAAAATCCAGACGTTTGAGATGGCAGGACATGTAGCACGTATGGGCGAATCCAGAAATGCATATAGAGTGTTAGTTGGGAGGCCGGAGGGCAAAAGACCTTTGGGGAGGCCGAGACGTAGATGGGAAGATAATATTAAAATGGATTTGAGGGAGGTAGGATATGATGGTAGAGACTGGATTAATCTTGCTCAGGATAGGGACCAATGGCGGACTTATGTGAGGGCGGCAATGAACCTCCGGGTTCCTTAAAAGCCAGTAAGTAAGTAATTAAGGATGGATGGATGGGTGGGCGGGTGTGTAAACAGACAGACAGATAAATAGGTTAGACCGATGGATTGACGAACATAGTGGGTATGTGCAGTACGTAGGTTGGTAGATATATTATAATAGGCCTTTTGGTTAATTTGTTGATTGGTTGATTTAGATACATGTTGTTGTTTCGTTAACTGTCCGAAGACAGGTTTGAACCTCATAAGCGGCACTAATAAGGTATCACTCATGAAGCAACTAAGCCAAGAGATAACGGGTGTAGAGTGGGCAATTCCTTCCCCCCCCTCTATTGCATACATCGCATACAAACTCTCAGCAATAGTTTATACAGAGTGAAAGTGAAAGTACCCTACAGATTATCAGAGCGAATACCTAATGTTGTATGTAACAAAAAAAAAGTGTAATACCATATTGGTTGAAAGTTCTTATTTTTCTCAGAAATGTTTTTTTCTCAAATGTTTAACACCCTCTTATTCGGAACTATTGCGAGTAGGATCATGAATTTTGTCCATATCGATAGAAAATCTAATATCCCTTTGGCGTATTTCAATAGCGCGGACGGTTTTCGTGTAAATTTAATTTAAAAACCGATAATTCCAAGCCACTGAACATTGCAACTAGATTGTAACGTTGTGGCCAGAGACGTAGACGTGAGGTAGTTCACGTATGGAGACAGGCTTGAGTTCGTTGATCTCTTACATCTGTATTACGAGAAGAAAGAGGACTGTGTAAGCGGCGTTGTTGCCAGACTACTGAAACTTGCAACTTAATTTTGTAATTAACTGTGCATTTAATCACAAAATGTAATATAGGTTTTCTATTCATTTAAGTGTACCCTATTTGCAGGATTATTGATATGAGAATGCTAAATATTGATATCAAAATGCAAAATATTAATGTAAAAATGCTAAATTTTAATGTCAAAATGCTAAATATTGATATCAAAATGCTGACTATTGATATAAAAATGCTAAATATAAACATCAAAATGATAAATATTAATATCAAAATACTAAATATCGATATCAGAATGTTAAATATTAATGTCAAAATGCTAAATATTATTGTCAAAATGCTAAATATTAATATCAGAACGCTAAATATTGATGTCAAAATGCTAAATATTGATATCAGAACGCTAAATATTGATGTCAAAATGCTAAATATTGATATCAAAATGCTAAATATTAATATCAGAACGCTAAATATTGATGTCAAAATGCTAAATATTGATATCAAAATGCTAAATATTAATATCAGAACGCTAAATATTGATGTCAAAATGCTAAATATTGATATCAAAATGCTGAATATTGATATAAAAATGCTAAATATAAACATCAAAATGCTAAATATTAATATCAAAATACTAAATATCGATATCAGAATGTTAAATATAAATGTCAAAATGCTAAACATTGATGTCAAAATGCTAAATATTGATGTCAAAATGCTAAATATTAATATCAGAACGCTAAATATTGATGTCAAAATGCTAAATAGTGATATCAAAATGCTGAATATTGATATAAAAATGCTAAATATAAACATCAAAATGCTAAATATTAATATCAAAATACTAAATATCGATATCAGAATGTTAAATATTAATGTCAAAATGCTAAATATTATTGTCAAAATGCTAAATATTAATATCAGAACGCTAAATATTGATGTCAAAATGCTAAATATTGATATCAAAATGATAAATATTAATATCAGAATTCTAAATATTACTATCAAAATGCTAAATATAAACATCAAAATGCGGAATATTAATAGCAAAATACTAAATATCGATATCAGAATGCTAAATATTAAAGTCAAGGAATAATATCAAGGTGCTAAATATTAATATCAAAATGCTGAATATCGATATCAAAATGTTAAATATTAATTACAAAATGCTAAATATTTGTATCAAAATGCTAAATATTAATGTCAGAATGCTAAATATTAATATCAGAATTCTATAATATTAATATCAAAATGCTGAATATTGATATCAAAATGTTAAATATTAATGTAAAAATGCTAAATATTAATATCAGAATTCTAAATATTAATATCAAAATGCTAAATATTGATGTCAGAATGCTAAATATTGATATCAAAATGCTAAATATAAACATCAGATGCTAAATATTAATATCGAAATGCTAAATAATGATATTAAAATGCTAAATAATAATATCAAAATGTTAAATATTAATGTCAAAATTCTAAATATTAATATCAGAATTCTATATATTAATATCAAAATGCTTAGTATTGATATCAAAATGCTAAATATAAACATCAAATGCTAAATATTAATATCAAAATGCTAAATAATGATATCAAAACGCTAAATTTCTAATTTCTAATTGCTAAAATCAACATCTAATCATTAGGTTCATTTTTAAGATGAAATAAAATAATGTTTTCTTAATAATAATGCTAAGATGCCAAAGTAACTGGTTTTATTTGGCGGAGTTATGTTTTTCTGTAAAAGGGTATCAGGTCTCCTGAATTCAGGTAGGATCGTGCACGTTAAGCAGGGATGCAACGCCTTGGCCTCCTGCGCACCTCGTAGTACGGGGACTGTATGGGCGCGTACGGCGCATGGAGTACGATGCAGCCAGCGTGGCTACTCCACCACTCTGACGGCCATTTACTTATTCCGGTGACAATTAGCGGCAATTAGCAGCTGTCACGGTGTGAACTGCAGCTCAGCCTCCCAACAAATCAATACCGCATGCAAATCAAAACTCGGGCCAGAGATTTACCTACTCCATTTAGAGCGCTCAAAGTTATTCTCGCTTTCTAACGCGCAGAATTCAAACGAAGCGTCGGACGTAAATTGTCTTTCTCATAAGACGACAGGTGTTTCGTGGCTTTCACGATACAAAGCTGGGCTACATAGGTTTTCGAAACACTTTCTCTGTATACTTGCTCCAGTTTTCACGTTTTATCTTCATAGAATATAATATTTTTCACGAAAAAAAAATGAGGAGGAACTCGTAAGAATTTCTCTAGTTCTAATGTTCTGTCTACCTTAGATAACTCATCAAAATCAATTACTGGCGAAGTGCTTCAACTTCGTTTACAAATTCTGCGCTCTATCAGGGATACACCGGTACATAGGCCTTCTGTAACTTGCCACACAGTTTCGGGAATGAAACTACAATTGTGTTTGTGAAAATATTATTTTTTTGTCCTATAGAATTATTTGTGATGGTTACCATTTGTTATTACTGAAGAAAAATTTGCTCCGTCGCCGAGGATCAAACCCGGGATCCCCAGTTCTACGCACTGGGTGCTCTAAGGTCACTAAGAGAAAAGAAACAAAGGAGATAGATTCGATTCGGTGCGGTGGGTTGAACTTCAACGTAGCACCACATTCTACTATATACAGTCACGAAGCTTGAGTTTTGAGGGTGCTAGAAACAATAGACTGTGACGGTACTATTTTGCATTGCCTGTAATGAGGCGATATTAGCGAACCTAGTGGTGAGCAACTATTTAATGTTTGCATATTTACTACGTATTGAGCTTCGCGACTATATATATATATATATATATATATATATATATATATATATATATACACTAGACTGTGGTAGCACTGTGGTTAGAGCACCCAATGCGTAGAACTAAGGGTTCCTGCTTCGATCCTCTGCGCCGGAGCGGATTTTTCACCATTAATAACAAATGAAGAGTTCAGAGCCATAGTGGGCCAAGCGCCATTTATTAAAAACGGAGAAAGCAAAGGTTAAAGTTAAGTGAATAACATAGTTTAATGAAGATTGACATATCATTTAGTTTTAATGTGTATACTTAATATTACTTGCTATACGTTTTCATTGAATTATGGTAATAACTTCATTTTAACCCTTATTTTATACGGTTTTAGTAAATGGCGCTTGGCCCACTATGGTTCTGAACCCTTCAAATGGTAACCATCGCAGATAACTCTGTAGGACCAAAAAATTAATCTTTACATAGATTATTCGCCTAACAGTGCATATACTGTAGGAGTCCAGGCCGCCAAGTCACTCAATTGAGTGCGCTCCTTGTGTGATGACTGTTGACTTAATACAGGGCTTATAATTATGTAAATATATACTATAAGACGAACATGGAGTAAGGCACTAAGAGAAAAGAACGAAAGGAGAAAGATTCGATCCGGCGTGGTAGGTTGAACTTCGGCGTAATTCAACTGGGTTAAATCACCCAGTAAGTAGAACTGGGGGTCCGGGTTCGATTCTCGGCGCCGGAGTGAATTTTTTTTCCATGAATAACAATAGTACAATTGTGTTGGCTTAAGTGTTTTATTTTTGTTTCGGTTTACAGATGAAAAGTATGAACCGGCTGTACATCGGTTTTCAAAACATTTTCTTGGTATACTTGCTCCGATTTTCATGTTTTATCTTCATGGAATATAATATTTTTCACTTACTTACTTACTGGCTTTTTAAGGAACCCGGAGGTTCATTGCCACCCTCACATAAGCCCGCCATTGGTCCTTATCCTGAGCAAGATTAATCCATTCTCTATCATCATACCCCACTCCCTCAAATCCATTTTAACATTATTTTCCCATCTACGTCTCGGCCTCCTAAAGGTCTTTTTCCCTCCGGCCTCCCAACTAACACTCTATATGCATTTCTGGATTCGCCCATACGTGCTACATGCCCTGCCCATCTCAAACGTCTGGATTTAATGTTCCTAATTATGTCAGGTGAAGAATACAATGCGTGCAGTTCTGTGTTGCATAACTTTCTCCATTCTCCTGTAACCTCGTCCCTCTTAGCCCCAAATATTTTCCTAAGCACCTTATTCTCAATCACCCTTAACCTAGGTTCCTCTCTCAAAGTGAGAGTCCAAGTTTCACAACCATAAAGAACAACCGGTAATATAACTGTTTTATAAATTCTAACTTTCAGATTTTTTGACAGCAGACTGGATGATAAAAGCTTCTCAGCCGAATAATAACAGGCATTTCCCATATTTATTCTGTGTTTAATTTCCTCCCGAGTATCATTTATATTTGTTACTGTTGCTCCAAGATATTTGAACTTCTCCACCTCTTCAAAAGATAAATTTCCAATTTTTATACTTCCATTTCGTACAATATTCTCCTCACGAGACATAATCATATACTTTATCTTTTCGGGATTTACTTCCAAACTTATTAAATATTAATATTAATCAGGAGGAACTCGTAAGATTTCTTTAATCCGACGGTTCTAACTTCCTATATTTCTTATGAACGGTTTATAGGAATAAACCGAATTACAAATAAGGAACTCGAAAATATGCTATTGCATACTCTCCTGTTAAATGTACTGTCATTAGCACTCACGCGGATTACAATTGTAATCCATTCTGAAAACATATATGTTGCTACACAGAAAAAAATTCACAATCAGATCCAAAAACTCCAGACATCAGGGCTAAACTGAAAGGTACTGAAAATTTAACGCTATCAGCATTGAAAGCGAAGATGTGATGACGTGATAAGCAGCAGTGGTTTACAAATGTATGCCGCGTGAGTACTGGGGGGGGGGGGTTAAAGACAAATAAAATATGCTACGAGCCCTAATACCACCACTAATATCACCACCATTAGCACTACTACCAGTATCAATAATACCAATACTACTCTCACTACTAGTAATTTGTTCTGCTACTAATACCATTATCATCAACACCACCTCTATCATTACCAACACAACTAAAGGTTAAACGAAGCACAATGAAGCTAACGCGAGCAGGGTTGTCAGATTGGTATAACTAAAAGTAGCGAAAGCTCGCTGGAAAAGTAGCCAAAATTCAGAAAAATTAGCCCAATATAAATGGCAAATTTATATTTCACTATAATCCCCTTACACTGGCTTGGTCATGTGACATGTACAATAAATATATATTTCGCATAGGTACGTCGTTTCTCGTGGTTAAGGTGGTGGTGGAATAAAGCGAGACGTACACTAACAGGTTTTTTTTACGGAGAGGAAGACTGTTACTACACCTATTATTATTAATTTTCCACAAATTCAATTCAGAAAAAAATAGCCCAAAAATAGCCCCGAAAATTTTTGAGTAGCCCAAAAAGTCGCAAGTAGCCCAAGGGTAAAATTCAATAGCCGATTAAAATTTTAAGTAGCCTAATTGGCTATTTGTAGCCCAATCTGGCAACCCAGAACGCGAGAGTAGTATAGCCCTACTTGCACGAGTGTTTAACTGAATCGGAATGTTTTTTTTCAAGTCTCCTTTATGAGCACTACTTTGAACTTTATAAACTTTACAATCAGCTTTATTGCTGTCGTCTTTCACATCCTGAAGCCAGTTTGAGAATGAAGTAGCATTTAACCATTGCCTATTAAACGTTTTGGTATACTTCTCCCATTTTCCTATTTTCAGCATTACAGAACGAAATAATAAATATTTCCATTTTCAGTATAATCACAAAACAAAATAAATGTATAAAAAAGTTATTCACTATCACAATTTAAAAATGTTACTGTATATCACTTCTATAACACAGTTCTCTTAAAATTATTTCACTATAGGACTCAGAATTGAATAATTAGCCTACATTATAATTAGGATACAAAAAAGTAAAATAATTAATTCTCTAATATAACTTAAAAACTGTATATCACTTTTACAAAAGATCCTAGTTCCTAATTTAAGATTATTGTAATAAACTACATCGGCATTCACAAAAATACTAACGCTTGAATTGGAGGAAAAACAACAACTGATTATTATGTGCCCGCAGGCTGCACTTCGCCACTGCATTTCTGCTGGCACTGGTCATGGTAAAACGAGAAAATCCCCTTACACTGGCTTGGTCATGTGACATGTACAATAAATATATATTTCGCATAGGTACGTCGTTTCTCGTGGTTAAGGTGGTGGTGGAATAAAGCGAGACGTACACTAACAGGTTTTTTTTACGGAGAGGAAGACTGTTACTACACCTATTATTAGTCTATTAATTTTCCACAAATTCAAATCAGAAAAAAATAGCCCAAAAAATAGCCCCGAAAATTTTTGAGTAGCCCAAAAAGTCGCAAGTAGCCCAATGGTAAAAATCAATAGCCGATTAAAATTTTAAGTAGCCTAATTGGCTACTTGTAGCCCAATCTGGCAACCCAGAACGCGAGAGTAGTATAGCCCTACTTGCACGAGTGTGACCTCGTTCCTTTTCCACGAATCACTATCACACATTATCTATATGCGATAACGGGAACGCACCCGTTAACCTGTTGAGGAGAAAGTTTTCTATAACGCCCACACGTGTTACTGGCTTTGCGACTGCCCTGGAGTTACAGGAATTAGATTCACACCTCAATTAGGAGGGGGGGGGGGGGGAGTGTGTGTAATGGGTCTCGCGGGCCGCAAGCGGTGCTCGGGATTATGGTTACAACTGACAATCTGACACATGCTGTAAGTGGCTTCCTACATGTTTGCGTAATGTCCAGCACGTTATTATTTCGTACTCGGACGCTCTAGGTCTGGAGCAGGCCTAATGGAGCTCTCCGCCTGCCTGCAAGGAAACAGTGCAGCTGTACAGACACTCATTTCAAGGGTAGGCGAGATATTATCCCAGGTGCTTGGAAATGTACAAGTACATGAGAATCTGACAACTGTTTCATAAAATATATGGTGAAACCAGCGAATAGGGATTATGAAGAATGGACACTTCGCGTCGGTACCTTTGATGTAGCCGGACTGGTTTCAATGACCTTCAAGCCAGCTAAAGCGTGAGATTCTGCTTTCTCCCTAGAGTTGGCGCTGACATCACGCCAGCTAGTATACTCTATTTTTTTTCATGGAGTGCAGTTTCATAGAAAGAACTTTGCCGACAGACCTTCTACTGCCCCCTACTAATTGGTTGTCATAAATAAATGTCTTCCTTACTATGACGGAAATCTTGTCTTCTCTTGTTAGTAACCAATCACAACCCTCGTTCAGAAGAATTGATAGGTGCCCGTCAAATCCACGTGGAGGCAGAGTTGCCGCATCTTTTCCGAATTCCAAGAATCCCGTCAGTTTCACTGCATAATTTCGAAGGTCATCAGGATTGTGACAACTGTGCAATATTGGGACTAGGGGACAGGTTGGAATTGTCAGAGGTGTTTGTGTAGGAAGTCATAAATCTGTAAATGGGTGTTCAAAGGAGCCACCGAACTGCACTCCTTGAAATAAAATAAGGTATAGTCGACACAGCGGAAATATAACACATATAATTAATACATCTAGGTACATTATGTACTCAAATAAAATAAATTGGATCCATAAAAAAATAAATCCGTCATTAACTGTAATGTCTAGACTCTAGAGTTCCTTCATAATGAGAGTTGAGACATTGACCTCAACAATTAAAATATGTAATGATTTGATAGCAATGAAAATGGAAAAACAAAACTCTTACGAGAAGTAAAACCATACACCTATATTATATTATATACAAATATTAAACGAATTCGATACTTAATTTTATAATGTATTATATTATTTTATAATATAATTTATTATATCTGAAATATAAAATATTATTATTACAACTAGTCTGTCACTGAGAAATAAGGAAAAGCTGTTAACTTGAATTTATTTGAACCAAAGCGTTACTGTATTATGCAATAAGGTAGGCGATGTTTGGATCCTGTGTCTCAACTCTATTCTCAATTATTATCTTAGCGTATGCTCGATTACACTAACCTCTAGCGCTTGAAAGTATAACTAAACGCTTGCGTACAGAGAAACAAAACACAGGAAAATTCGCTCAGTGTCCATTCTATATAATCCCTATTCGCTGGTGAAACCATCTATCTATACTAATAATAAATCTGCAGCCAAGATTTTTCTGGTAATTTTCGATTTTCCAAAAATAATCGGTGTTAACATGTATAATTAACCATCCTGAAACCGAAAATCGCTTTTTTGAAATTTTTGTTTGTATGTCTGTCTGGATGTTTGTTACCTTTTCACGCGATAATGGCTGAACCTATTTATATGCTAATTGGAATATAAATTAAGTTCGTTGTAACTTAGATTTTAGGCTATATGGCATTCAAAATACTTTATTTAAAAGGGGGGTTATAAGGGGGCCTGAATTAAATAAATCGAAATATCTCGCTTATTATTGATTCTCATGAAAAATATTACATAACAAAGGTTTCTTTAAACATAATTTCCGATAAGTTTTATTCTATACAAAAGTTTGATAGGACTGATATTTAATGAGATAAATGAGTTCTAAAATTACAATAACAACGCCATCTAAGGCGCTGTACTGAAATAAAAACAAATGACTTCGTCTATAAGGGGCCTTGGACAACAACAATCGAAAGCTATTAAACATAGCCTAAAGAATGTTTCTGTGTTTGTATGAAGTAATACCGGAAGCTAATTAATTGTTTAATTATTATTGCACCATTGGAAAATGTAGTTTCTCTAGATGGACATAATTCTACAATGTTATTACAGTAACTTCTCAAACATATAGCAAGTAACATAAAGTATACACATTAAAACTAAATGATATGTCAATCTTCATTAAACTATGGTTGCATGTAATAACAATTAAGAAACATGTGAAAGGAATTGTCATTGCACCAAATGATTGCTCTCTGGACCAAAATGACCGCATTTTAATTACTTAAATACAATTTAAATTAAGTAACATATTAAACGATTTATCCTTCTATCAAACACGAATGTTCCCTGGACAAAACGTCCTATTTTCATTATGTAATTACTTTATATTTATTTCTAACAGGTACAGCGGAGCGCACGGGTACGGCTAGTACTAATAATAAATCTGTAGCCAGAATTTTTCTGGTAATTTTCGATTTTCCAAAAATAATTGGTGTTAACAAGTATAATTAACCATCCTGAAACCGAAAATCGCTTTTTTGAAGTTGTTGTTTGTATGTCTGTCTGTCTGTCTGTCTGGATGTTTGTTACCTTTTCACGCGATAATGGCTGAACCGATTTATATGAAAATTGAAATATAAATTGAATTGGTCATTGCTAAAAGGCCCTTTCTCCGTATTTTTGCAAAAATGAGTTAACTACAGATTCAACATCCTTACACATAAATACACAATCTGTGCTAAAAGGACTTTCCTCAAGCCTTCATACACACACACAGTTGAGCATTTCATTTTTCGTGTCATGCTAAAATGCCCTTACTCCAGGATAGAGGGCCTTCTAGCTGTGAACTTGTCATTTAGCTGTGTTTCCATCTGATGAAAAACCTTTATACTTACTATACTATCAGCTATCTTCATTGTTTGAAGCGGTCTGTTTATTCTGCTATGATCTTTATTTGTGTTTTAATACAAATTATTATATTATACGCAATTTCGGCTAATTAAAATGGAGACTGAGAGTTTGAAAAGCAAAAAGAGATGTAGTGATACTTGCAGTTGGAAACGAAATATATTAAAGAAAGCCAAAGTTAAAGGCACTGAACATGTGACTTACTCTGGAGAATTGGTGGCTGAAAGACGAACTGGTGAGGATTGTAGGTAAGTTCAGAATATTTACACTGAATCACTGACGTAAATGAATATTGCATAAAAATGTTATTTCCTTAGGCCACAAAAATCTTTATGTGCTATATAAAATATTTATGCATGCACAAAAATAAAGTCACTCATTAACTGGTGGCCCATGTTTTACAAAAGAGGTCTTTCTGTAGAATCTTATGGTAGAAAGGTACCTCGGTGTTCGAAGTTGTCATTCGCCCCTGCGAGTTATTATGAATATATGTACAATGCCACTCTTCCTCATATTGTTTCAACATCCAAGTTCATTGATGGTTGTATTAGGCATACCTTTACTCTTTGTCTACCTGGAATTGAAAACATAGTCCTTCCCCAACGTCCTACTTATGATGAATTGATTGCAATCAACCCAGACAAAATGCAGGATGTCAAGAAAATTCTATGCTACATTCCCCATGAACAGTTACCTTATTATGAGAAAGTTGTAAATTCTCCACTAGCAGAACATAGAGAAAATAAGAATGAAATCGTCAAGTTAGATTTAAAACAAGGGTCTAAAACTTTGTAATACGTAATTAAAATATATTTTAAGAAGAGAAATATACTTTTAACTTGAAATAATGGTAGTTTATTTAATTTACAATCCTGTATTTTATTACAGTACTCCATTTTTAACCAAATGTGAAATTATTTTAAGTTCACTGCTAAAAGGCCCTTAAATTTGAATTTTTAATTAATAATATTATACAAACTACATATGACAACAAAATAAAAATTGTGCTTCCAGAAAGCACAAATATACCTTTATGATGGACAGTCACCACATTGCTCTACGAAGATTGGTATTTCTTAAAAACAGTTTTTTTCGATTTATTCAGAACTAACATTTTTGGACAAAGGGCCTTCTAGCAATGACCAATTTAATTAAGTTCGTTGTAACTTAGATTTTAGGCTATATGGCATTGAAAATACTGTGTTTAAAAGGGAGGCTGTAAGGGGGCTTGAATTAAAGAAATCGAAATATCTCTCTTATTATTAATTTTTGTGAAAAATGTTGCATAACAAAAGTTTCTTTAAAAATGATTTCCGATACGTTTTATTCCAAGAAAAATTTTGATGGGACCAAATTGCACCAAAAACGGATGTTCTCTGAACCAAATGATCATATATTAATTATTTGCATGTAATAACAATTAAGAAATATGTTAAAGGAATTATCATTGCACTAAATGAGTGTTCTCTGGACCAAAATGATCGCATTTTAATTATTTAAATACAATTTAAATTAAGTGACATATTAAACGACTTATCCTTCTATCAAACACGAATGTTCACTGGACCAGATGTCCTATTTTAATTATGTAATTACTTTATATTTATTTCTAACAAGTGCAGCGGAGCGCACGAGTACAGCTAGTTTATAAATATATTTACTTGTAAAATTTAAGTTATTATGTATTTCTCTCCCACAAAATAATGTGCAAGTTCTGTACATTATTAGAAAATAATTTAATATTTGTTAATAGTTACAAGTTTAGTAATAAAAAGTTGTATTAAATGCATAGGAAACTTACGATTGACAGAAAGTCTGGGTCTGTTTCAGAAATGAATAACCAGTAACAATTTACAAGTATCTTTGTTTGTAATATGTAAAATATAGAGGTGTATTTTTATTTTTTACAAAATTATGTACACGTCCTGCATAGCATTAGCAAAAACTTACCTATTTGCTAATAATAGATACAAATATAATAGAGTCACCTCACATGCGTAGGGGACGCAGGGAAGACTCGGCTAATTCCGCATATTAAGAAGTAGTAAATCTATCATATTTTTATCAAAATGTTTATTGAAAAATATTATCAGGGTATGGAGACATGGACGAAACCTTTCATTACCAAATGAGATAAAGAGACCTATTAAAATGCAAATATATTTAGTTGTACATACATTATAGTTGAAAAAAGAACAACTCGGGTAATTCCGCAACAGTGCGGATAAATCCGCAAAAAAGGACTTGGCTAATCCCGCAGTAGTAAATAATTATGAAATACGTTATGAAAGTAACATAAAATGAACAATTTATATGTAACAATGCTCACTTTCTTTACAGCTGTGTAGCAAAACACGAAAAACAGCCAACTTTCCATGTTTCACTGTATTGCCGACAGAGGTATCGACCAATATCCTTGATTTTTTCTATAGCACTGCAGAGGACATGCCTCCTGTTGACAGCCTCTCAAAACTTACGTAAAAGCTGCAGTAAAATCATATATGCACTACTGCGGAATTAGCCGAGTTTCCCCTATAGTATCGGAGAATCTGACACCTGTTCCAAAAACGAATATAGAGTAAAATTTACAGGTGTCTTTACTTTTTACACGTAAACTAGAGTATTAAGTTGTAAGTTTTTACTTCACACAATAACAATACAAGTCCTGCCTGTTATTGACGACCAATTTCCTATTTGTTAATAGCTATGAATATCATAATAAAAAGTTTCCCACTTGCGTAGGAATTACATGAGTAACTAGAGAATGAATATAGTGCCTGTTCAAAGCAAGTATCTTTGTTTGCAATAGGCTATGTGAAGTAGTCTATGGGGTTGCATTTTTCTATTCCACAAAATAATCTACGAGTCCTGCATATTGTTAGCAAATACTTTCAAAATTGTTAATAGTTACAATTTACATTGTGAAGTTGTACAGCCTCCATAATTATGTTCAATGCTATTTTCTTAAAGTGGAATCCTCTATACTTCTATAGTAATAAAGATGTAAGAGGTCAACGAAGTCAGGTCTCTCTTTCTCTCTATCTCTCTCTCTCTCTCTCTCTCTCTCTCTCCATGACGCACAATGGTTCCAAATACAAATCTAGCAGGACAAAATTAATAATTCTCCTCATTTCTAACAGATTTTCATAAAATTTTGTATACAGATTACAATTGGCATTTTGCATTTGCGTGTAAACTCTGATTACGATTGGATAAAATAAACCACCCTTTCACGGGGGTTGAATTTTAAAGGATTATAATAATTTTACAAAACTGATTTTCGCAGGGATTGGAACGAAATCACAAATGTATTATATACTTTCTATTTAATTTTAATTTGTGAAAGATGCTAAAAATACACAACAGTCGTAGATATTAAGTCAAATATCATTTAATTTTTTAAATAAAATAGCCTACATATTAATACAATTTTAACAAAACCTCTAACTCTGGTTAAATAAAACCTAAATTTGAAATATTTACAGATATTTTAGAGAGTTGTAACTCTATTAATTTTCAAACATAATCATCATCATCATCATCACCATCATCATCATCACCATCATCATCATCATCATCATCATCATCATCACCATCGTGATCCTGGAGCAGTCTCAGTAGGTCTACAACAGAAGATACACTTTTTCTACTCTTTTGGCGTTAGTTACGAAGACTGCTTACCATCGGGCCAGAGGAAATTCCATCAAATCCATCGTCATATCGGCTCTACAAAATTTGCGCGCTGATAAGCTTATTCCCTGAAATTCTTGTAATCTTTATATCGGACTTCTTGGGGTTCCTCGGACATCATCCCAACAAAAGTACGGCTTCCTTTATCAACTGCGCACCATGGATAAGTATTTTATGCACACTTTGCAGCATATAATACCACTTATATTTCTGGATGTATAATTCTACAGTGCCCAAACAATATTTTTTCAAACTCTCCCACTGGCTATTGTTTTAAGCAGTGGTCGGCAAAGATTACGTCATATAAAATGCAGCCCGCAATACACAGCAAACGGGAATGTAGGAGAGGAGGATATCCAGATTGCTTAACGTTGAATGAACAAGTGTTGGCTAAGGGAAGGGAAATCATGCCTTACCCCTCCGCCCTGCTTGTAGACTATATTAAGGAGTTGATTCGCGAGTTACGAAATGACGACCACTGGTTTTAAAGATGGTTCCAAATCACCGAATTAAGCCTTCATCTACGCCAGTAGCTTCTGATGCCAAACCTGAAGAACCTCCGCGCGCTAATCCCGTCATTAGTCGTACCAAATTCTGGTTTGGGAATGTCGACAAGAAGTCCCATTTCTTTACGTAAGCGATCTTGTTTTCTTTTCTTTCATTCATTTTCGTGGCCCTTTCTGAGTAAAAACTTAACACTTGCTTTACCATTTCTGCTGCATCAGGCCTATATGTTGGTCTTAAATCCATTTCTGCGATAAGAGCAATTTCATCAACCGAGTGTGTTTCCACCAAAGGCTTCAGCTTCCTCTTCTGACTTTTCTCAGCACATTCATGAAACGGCTTTTGTGGACGATCTTTGTTTTTTCGTTGCTAGACACAGTCTATTTTTTAAAAAGTCATTAACCGATCCTTGTATTTCCTTAAGAAAATTTTATAATACATAGAGACAATTAGTCCATTGCTTTTCAAGTTTCATTCAGAATTCAGCACTTTTTTCTGCACTAATTTACGATCATGTCCCTCAGAATTTCCTGAACCATTTTAATTAATACATACTCAAACACACAGGCTAATCTTCTTAAAATATTATTTTCTTTTCACGAAATGTCAACTAGTTCTCTTCTTAGAATTCCGTCCACCATCACTAAAATATAAATAAAAGGAGAAGGTGGTTGAAGTTGGTTATAAAACCTTTATAATTACATACCTAAATGACTAATGTAAATGCTGAACCTGCTCTGACAATGGCCTTTTGTGGCCTTTGCTTTTGCGGGCCTGCTACAGCAAATAAAATTTTTAAAATTTTCATGGCACACTTCTCTATGTATTAATGAGTATTATAACTAAATAACACAATGTTAAAGTTCGAAAATGGACTAAAAATGTAGGGAAATACCTGTCGTTTTATTCATCGAAACTCGAAGAGGATTGGCAATATATTATATCTTCAGACATCGATGTTCCGAAGGTAACTTGCCGGGCGATGCTAACGAGAAAAGTATGTCTGTGCTGAACACTTGACTTCTACCTGCTCCTGCGCAGACCACAATAATTTTTATGGAAAACTGAATACGAATCGTAGATACACGACTATTTAGGATTATAGAACTGCAGTATTTATATTGTTTTTAAGATCAAACCTTTTGTCCAGTCAGATTTGAGTTTGGAACCACTGTGCGACGCGATGTTGCAATCTGCTCGCAACGTTCAGTGGCTTGAAATTAGTGGCTTTTAAATTAAATTTACACGAAAACCGTCGACGCTATTGAAATAAGCCAGATGGATAAATGATTCTTTATTAGATTTTCTATCGATATGGACAAAAATTTCGATCCTACTCGCAGTAGTTACTGAATAAAATGGTGTTAAATATTTGGGGAAAAAATTTTTCTGAGAAAACTATTAACTTTCCACCAATATGGTATTACACTTTTTTGTTACATACATCATGAGCTATTCGCTCTGAAAATCTTCAGGATTATTTCACTTCCACCCTTTATGTCCCTCTCTTAATTGTTGTAAGTACTGTAGTCCTTTCATCCATGTGTCCGCTGGTCCTTTTTTCTGTATCCATTCCATAACTCTCTATGGCAAATCGTTATATGATATGATATGATATATTTATTTGTCAGTCAACTTTACAATTCACAGTTATGGTGGACCTTCACATTTCTGTTTTTCGATCCACCATCTCTTTAATACATATAACTCTTTTCTATTAATGTTTTCTTTGCCGAGTATTTCTTGATTACTTTCTAATGTTCTGTTATAACTGAATTGCTCTATGTTCTTCCCTCTCTATCCTCTTCTATTCTCTCCCTCCTACCTAGGCTGTCTCCCTTCCATTTCTCGCTCACCTATTAAATATTGCATATTTCTTCCTTAATAATTTACATTTTTTATTTATTTTCTTCTCTACCCTTACATCCTACCTACTATTAATCATTATTTTCCAGCTATTTTCTCCTACATTACTTGCTAACTTTTCTGTTTACTCTATTTTACAACACTTACATCACTTATTTTTTTCTATCCTCTGTTTATTTATGTATTGATCCCATTCTCTTCGCTTCACTCCTAAATTTCCTATTTTATTATCTCTTTCCATATATTTATTTCTATAATACTCCTACAGTTATAGTACTCCTGATACTACTCCCAACCCATTGAAAAACATGAAATTTCTAATTCACTTAATTACACTTGCAATTTCTCTCTCATTCCACTTCTCATTTGTTCAGATTTTTTTTTCCACTTTAATTCTCTTGTATTCGCTGTTTGATAGTCTTATCTTATTACACTATTACACTATCTTCTTCACTTAACACTTTCTTCTCTGTTCCTTTTCTTACACATTTGCCACTCCTAACTTTCTTGCACTCACTTTTTAGCACTCTTCTTCTTCGCTAATAACCTCTCCAAAGCCCTATTCATTCTGTCCTCACAATTACTAATATCTGGTAGTCGCTTCGTTCCTTCACCCGTTCTTATCATGTCTTCTCTTGCATTTCCTCCATTAGTCTTGTCTATGCTCCTGACTCAAATCGTTATAGATTTTTTATTCTTGAAAAAGAGGCTTACTTTTTGGTCTTCAAAAAAGAAGAAAATATTCAGGAAATACTTGAGTTACAGCCCTCAAATTTTCAACACAACATTATATTTGCGTACTCTATTTTAGTATCTTAACATTGCTCATAGTTTTAAAAGTCCTAAGAGGTTTGTAATATAATACTAGTGTCACTAAACTTTTTGACAATATTGTACATAATTTGCTTTCCTGTACATGGTTTCACGTCATTAACTTGCAACCGAAACTGTATATTCAAAATATTTAATCTCAAATGCGTATTCTGCCCTTGTTTGAAGTTTATTTGGAGTGTTCGGTAGGATTGCGAGGTGGTTCCGTGGAATAACTCGATTCACGCACGCCGCCTCTACCTTTTCCCGAGCTATTTCACTTGTAGAGGCCCCGATTGAATCGACACAAAAAGGAGATGCGATATTGGAATTGTGGTCGGCTCCGGTTTCGAGTTCCTGGAGAGAGGACACACAGCGGCAGAGTGGCAGCCATGCTCTCTGACATTTCAGATGGTCCTCTGAATCATCCATTGGGATCCCTGTAAACGACGTTATTTATTTAGAACAATATTGATTACAGTTGGCAGTGATAATATAGCCTGCATTTTAGAGCAGTTATAAAATCTGTGTCGCGGAGTTGACTTAGCCCGGATAACGCACTGAAGGTTAATACTTTTACTCGGTACAGTTCTTAAACATACAAGCCATGTCCCCATCCTATTTAGATGCCATTCTTGTATTTCTCTTTGGTATCCTTAACGATCTTTACAGCCATTTACTGCCGACACCATCTCTATGCAGACGACCTTCAAATATACATAAAATTCCACACCGACGAAATGAATGATGCAATAACTAAAATTATTGATGATCTCGACTCAATTTGGACATGGACACGGAAATTCCGACTTAAACTAAATCTAGAAAAATCACAGTCAATAATTGTGGGACATTCACGTTTGTTGGGCACTATTACCATACCAAATTTGTCCCCGATTAAAATATACGGCACCGAAATTCCGTTCAGTGAATCAGTAAAGAATCTAGGTATTTATATGGATAAAAATTTTAAATTGGAACATTCAAGTTGCAGAAACCTGCAAAAAAGTGTTCTCATTAATCCACTCGCTTAGGTGATTGAAGGATTTTCTACCTTTTCCATGAAAAAGATATTAGTGCAAACACTCGTGATGCCCCACTTCGATTACTGTGATATTCTGCTTACTGACCTAAGCCTTACTTCGGCGCAGAGACTACAACGTGTTCATAATATGTGAGTCTGTTTCGTCTGCAATATTCGCCGGGATGATCACGTAACACCATCCCTCGAAATGTTGTCCTGGCTCCGTCTAAAAGATCGTAGGAAAATCCACTGTCTTTCCCTTCTCTTTCACATATTGCATTTCTCCACTCCTGTCTATCTTGCGTCTCGTTTTCAAAATTTATCCACCCATCATAACCTAGACACACGATCTCAACACTCCTCAATATTATCCATTCCCTCCCACCGAACATCCTCATATTCATCTTCTTTCACTGTGGCTGTTCCTCGGTTTTGGAATTCCCTACCGACTAATGTCAAGGATTGTCTGACATCAAACCAATTTAAGAATGGACTAACGAAATATTTTTCGAACAATTCTCATTAATAATGATAGGCTAGCTGTTTCAGGTTTCTGAATGTTTAGTGGTTATATATATCACAGAATAAATATTTACAATATCTCATTATCAGGGAAAGGATTTATATGTAAATACATATTTACTTATAAAGCTAATATAATTTATATTTTGCATTATCTTTATGTTTCACAATGTGTAGGGTTGAAAAATCCTACTTTTATTTTCCATATTTTTCCATATTTTAGAGTTTAGTACATATTTTCGTTAATTTCCATATATTTTCCATATTTCATATAAAACAGTCCATATTATATTAGGTTTAACAATAAAACAAAACAAAATTCCATTAACTTTTAAAAATACATTTCAACAATAGAGATTTAAACACATGTTCAGTAATCCCTTTAACATCAGAGTTATTTGAAAATTAGCAGTCCTATCAACAATGGAAAGTAAGTTACAAAACTGTATTAATTTAATTTAAAATTTTTAACAGACTTCAGTTGTGCAGCTCAACAGTTAAATGCCAGTCAGAGTACACATAGGTTCAGTTTTGTAAATCATACTATAAAGACGGTAAATATGCCAAAAGTACGTCATTCAGTCAATTTAAAATCAAAACTAACAAGTTACATTTCAGAATTTAAAGAAGATGGTTTATCAACTGACAATAAAATATTATTTTGTAATTTGTGTCAGTGTGCAGTATCATCTACACAAAAGTTCCTGGTGCAACAACACATTACAACTAGTAAACATCAGGCCAACAAACAACTAAATTCCAAGCAGAGACAATTGTTTTTAACACAACCAACAACATCGAATGTAAGATCTGAGTTTAACATCGACCTGTGCCGTTCTCTCATCTCTGCTGATATTCCTCTCTACAAACTAAAGAATAAGGTCTTCAGGGAATTCCTTGAAAAATATACTCAACATACAATCCCGGATGAGTCAACACTTAGGAAGACGTATGCTCCATCCATCTACGATGAGACAATACAGAAGATAAGAGATGAAATTAAAGATAGTTCAATTTGGGTTTCCATTGATGAGACTCCCGACAAAGAAGGTAGACTTGTTGGTAATGTAGTTATCGGTTTGTTAAGTGAACAATATTCTGAACGAATTCTTTTACATTGTGATGTTCTAGAAAAGTGCAATAACAAAACTATAGTTAAACTGTTCAACGAAGCTATGGGTATCCTGTGGCCAAAGGGTATTATGTACGATAATGTGTTATTCTTTATTAGCGATGCTGCCCCTTATATGGTCAAAGCTGGACAAGCATTATCTGTTGTATATCCTAAATTGACTCATTTTACTTGTGTGGCGCATGCATTTCATCGTGTGGCAGAAGTGGTCAGAGACAATTTCCCTAAAGTAGATTTGTTGATTTCATCAGTGAAAAAAGTATTTCTCAAAGCTCCCAGTAGAGTTAACGTGTTGAAAGAAATGTACCCTGAAATTCCATTGCCACCAAAGCCAATTTTAACTAGATGGGGTACATGGCTAGAAGCAGTTGAATATTATGCCGAACATATAGACTCTATTAACAATGTTCTCCTTGCATTGGACTCTGAAGATGCAGTCTCAATTGATACTGCGAAAACAGTTACCTGTGACATAAGTGTGAAGAATGACTTAGCTCACATTCAGCATACATTTTCATGCATCATAAAAACGCTCAAAAGTCTCCAAAATAGGCACCTTTCACTATCTGAAAGTTTTGAAATTATAAATAGTACTGTGGAACAACTGAATCGTGGTAGAGGTAAAGTTGCAGATGCAGTAAGAGCTAAGGTGGACACTGTACTTTCAAAAAACCCTGGATATGAAGAACTACAAAAGGTTGTTGCTGTGATGAGTGGTGAATCAACAGTGAAGATTAACTTGGACTTATCCCCAGCAGACATTGTGAAATTGAATTATGTACCAGTTACTTCTTGTGACGTCGAACGCTCTTTTAGTCAGTATAAATCTATCCTCAGAGACAATAGAAGAAGATTCACTTTTCAGCACTTGAAAGAAATGTTTGTAACCTATTGTTATGGTAACAGACAATAAAAATTGTGTTTTGTTGAAACTACATTGGAAGATAAGGTACGTCCATTATATTTTTTGTTTAGTTTGATTAAAATGTACCAATATTTAACGTACATAGTCATTTTTTTATAATTTTAAGTCCATATTTAATTCCATATTTTGGTAAAAATCCATATTTAATTCCATATTTTGGTAAAAATAACTACATATATATTTACATATTTCATATATTTTTAGTCCATATAAATCCGTTCCCTGCTCATTATTATTATTTTTGTTATTATTATTATTATTATTATTATTATTATTATTATTATTATTATTATTATTATTATTATTATTATTATTTCTTACCAATGTTTATTACTGTCACACTAACATTACTTATCCAACTTTCATTATTTACTTTCATGTTGGTTTATGGTCTAGATATTAATCTAATAACTATGTAACCATTTGTTGTTAGAGTCTGGCTGGGCGGAAGAGAAGGCCTACTGACCTTAGCTTTGCCAGATTAAATAAATAAATTGTTAAATTATTATTATTATTATTATTACTATTATTATTATTATTATTAGTATTATTATTATTATTATTATTATTATTATTATTATTATTATTTACAAGTGGGCGCGCAGTTTACAAGATACATTCTCCAATCTTTGTGGCTCTTATCTGTTGTTAGACTTTCCAGTTTTATGGACCAGGCTTAAAAATCGACAGGTGCATAGCTTTACTATGCTGCATATTTTACGCAGAACTACGTATGGGTGCGATCACCTGTCGACAGGTGCACATATTTACTATTCAGCATTGCTTTGCGTAGAAAGGATTGCTGAATAGCACGAGGAATGTGTTGCCAGCCAGGGAAACACAAGGAGAACAGGGGAATAAAGGGGAATAGGAGGGATACAAGCAGTATAAGATGAAGACAAGAAGAATAAGGAGAATACAAGAAGAACAAGGGTAATACAGGGATAACAAGGGAATAAAGAGAAAACAAAGGGGAATACAAGTAGAATAAGTGGAATACAATGAGAACAAGGGGAATACAAGGAGAACAAGGAGAATACAAGGAAAACAAGAGGAATACAAGGAGAGTAAGTTCAATACAAAAGGATAAAGGGGAATATAAGGTAAACAAGGGAAAAATCAGAAGGCGGGGAAGAGAAGGAGGACGAAGAGAATACAAAGGAAAGAATGGCAATAAAAGGAGAACCAGGGGAATACAAGATGAACAATGGGAATACAAAGACAACAAGGGAAATGCGAGGAAGAGGAAGACATGTGATGAGAAGAGAATTATTCTAAATGTGTTTTACGAGTTCGCTGATAAATACCCTGAAGTCACGACATTTAAACTTCGATATCCTTCCACACTATACACTGGACTGACGTCTGATTTGCGTTCCGTTATTTCATAATAAAATAAAAGTGATATATGGAGTGGGTAACTTTACAAAATTAATATACACACGGCACATATTAAGTAGTATACAAGATGGAAGTGTAATAACCTTTAAGATTGAGAAGGACAATAGAGTACGCTGAAATGAATTGAAAACCTATATTACGTTTTGTGATTAAATGCACGTTTAATGAGAAAATTAAGTTTGAAGTTTCAGCAATCCGACAACGTCGCCGCCAACACACACTTCTCGTGATACAGATGTAAGGGTTCAACGAACTCGGTAACTCGGTGTGTCTCGCTAGATGAGCTGTTCTCCCTGGCTCTGTGTTGCTACCAACTCGTAATGTGCAATGGCTTGATTTTAGGGTATATTATTACTAAAGGGCGGAAAAATGTGCGTTATGCCTTAAGTTCAGTGTCAACGGACTATACTGTTATCATTCACTCACGTAAACAGCGGCAAGAGAGTACAGTCTGGTAATGAGAACCTCAGCACTCCATTCAATCGATCTATAAATACTGGACTGTAGTTGTAATATAGTTATTATTAGACTTCGTGGAATTGCCGCGAGAATCGTAAGGTTTACTGCGCACGCGGTATAGACTGTATGAGAAGGGGGTGTGCAACGGTGCAACGGATGGAGTATGCCTCTGATGTAAACACTGAACAATATACTGCGGTTACAATAAAACCTGTATCCTGCATTCAAGAAATATAATGAATGATCACTGAAGTAGGAAATGTTTAAACATGTAAATACACAATTATTTTGTAGTGAGATATATTAACTCTTAAATGTGAGATACATCATCCTTGAATATGTGCATTGCAGTGAAGAGTTACGTACATTTTAACTACTGCAAAGTGAACCTTCTCCGATGGTCACTTAAACAGTTTTTATATTGGAAAAATGTACGTTCAACATCATGCGATGTAGTAGGTGCATATTTGAAGAACGGGAAGTCATTACTTTTTAGTACACCAACTTCAGCCATCTTGTCGTGACCTGATAGTACATCATTTACAATACGAAGTTGTGAATAGGCAGAATTTTTAGCAATAATGTTTCTCAACTTACATTTCACTTTTTCTGAAATTAGTGAATTGTTATTTTGGATAACGGTTTGTGATAGGGCCTACTTTATCCACTATGTTAAGGGCTTCTGAGAGTTGTAGTTTAGAGATACTAACAGGGTGATGTTTTGGACGCGATTTTAAAATCAGAATCAATGAACAGAATATCTTCCAATAGCTGTTCAGAAGGCAATGATTTTACAGCTGCAACAGCGGAACTTTCTGTGCTATCCAATGCATCAATTACCTCCATTATTTTGCCGTAATGTTCTGCATAATAATTAACAGCATCCAACGACGTTTCCCAACGGGTCAAGACTGGCTGCGGAGGTAAGGGTATTCCAGGGGCAATTGTTTGGAACAGCAACACACTCATTGTAGCATGTTTGATTGAATTCTTGTCTGCACTGAACAAATGTTAAGCTTTGACTATTCCAACCACAGTAATGCAAAAACAAGTGCTTACATAGGTATACATTAGCTGTAGCTGCTCTATCTATTTGGACCGGTCACATCCCTTAACATGAACCGCTTATTCTACGAGACCGGGAGGTCGCCCACCTCCTGTATACTACCGTACATCGGCAACCTGATTGCATGCTGCGTGTGGCAATTCAACGAAGTCTAGTTATTATGATTTTAAAACTTACCTTAAATGTTGACTGCCACCGATTAAAGGATGCATTATACTGAACCACAATATACATCCGTAAATTATCGAAAGAGAAAGTACGACGTCTCTCAATCAAACAGTTTTCAATATCGAAAAGATTCTTTCCGTGCCACAAGATGTTAGAGGTTCAAATGAAAAAAGCGCCGTAGTATGTCGTTTTTCCCTCCATTCAAAATGTTACACATAACTGTATAATCGGAATTTTTTTGCAGAATTTATGGAATTTTTCTTTCACCTTTTTCACCTATAAAATGTGGATTATCAAGTTTCTAGAACGGAGTATTTGCAGAAATCATCATATTACATAAATCCACATTAAATTCAGATCGTGTATGTCTTTCATTATTTGATGTCGAAGACCTTTGTACATTTTCGGTATGTTTCTTGCTGATATAATGCCGCTCTATGTAATATTTTCTACGTATTTTAATTTCACATTTGCGCACGGCACAGAAATATTTTTCCCCTGCGGAATCAAAGTCTCTCTTCCATATTTATTTCTTAGACTGTTTAATTCCAAAACCTTCGTGTTAGGTATTTTAAATCACTTTTACACAACACTACAACCAGCACAAAAGCAATAAACAATATTGTAAATACCTGGCTTTCTTTCCCATACGATTAGAAGTTGACACTGAAAGTAATTTGATGGTTCCTACTTATACTGCCGTCCTCTTCTAATGCATTTATGTTATTGCGCTTGTACCTGTGACGTCATCCATACTTCAGATCAAACTAACCTGTATCGCGTGGTAACGCACATTTTTCCGCCCTCTAATTATTACGATGTACCGAAGTACATATGATATTTCCGTGCATAAATACTGCGTCATCATATGATGAAGGATTTCTGCACGGAAATATCATATATACTTCAGTACATCGTAATAATATATGATATGCGAAAAATAATCACTTTGTGATTTAAGACGGCGCTTATTCCGTCGGATCCCGGCCACTTAGTCACTCATAACGAGTGCACCTCTGCACATGTGTGGACATTGTGCCACTGTCATACATCTATGGCGCAGTGCATGAGGGTAGGACAATAGAGGGAACCCAAGAGGTGGAACTTAAACTGAGAGGATTCAATCCGACATCGGGATGGGAATCCGGTGTGGCTTAGTGGATAGAGCGTCAGCACGTAGAGCTGAAAACCCGGGTTCAAATCCCGGTGCCGAAGAGAATTTTTCTCTGTTCCACTCATCCTTGATTTGAGAGGTTTTTAAAATTAAATTTACATGAAAATCGTCCACAATATTAAAATACGTCACAGGGATAAATTATTCTTTATTAGCTTTCCTATCGATATGGTAAAAAATCACGATTCTTCTCGCAATAGTTATCGAATAAGAGGTTGTTAAACATTTGAAAAAAATCTGAAAAGCTATGAACTTTCCACCATAGCTATTATAGTTTTTTAATTTCATGTTGTATGGTTTATCCGATAAGCAAGTTGTGATACAATGTTAAAATTGAAATGTACCGTCTATACTTATCTAGTTTTTATATTGATCATAACATAAACGTTTTCGGCAACATGTCCAGCCATTTGTAAAGGCTTGACTGATAATCGGACGGTGACAACCATGAACATGTAATAATCCAACCACGACAAACCGAAGGAAAACAATAGCCAGGTATCAATGTAACTTATATTACGCACCACATTCGATCATGGTAAAGTGCTCCAATATGTGAAAGTGAACAAAAAATAAGGAACCTTGGTGCAATAATAATGAATTAACATAAAGGATTTTTAATATATTAACAGTTAGTATCTCAGTATAAGTTTATAACATTTTAAATAATTGAATAACTGCATTTGACTACATAATACGTCAAGATAACCCTAGTGTTCCACCAAATGATGGATAATTGCAGCAGAAAATCAAAATAGACTTTAAATGTTAGTAATAAGTGTGTGTTTTTAATTTTTAATTATTTAATTATCTACATGTAGATTGTTTTATATGTGATATGAGATCATCAAGGGTACACATTATATGTTTTCATTCACACAGTTCATGTGCATCTATTTCAATATGTAATTAGGCAAATTTTCATACATTTGAAAATGGCACATTAGTGCCGAAAACGTTTATGTTATGATCAATATAAAAACTAGATAAGTATAGACGGTATATTTCAATTTTAACATTGTATTACGGTATAGTTTTTTGTTAATGCAACATGAGCTATTCGCTATGAAAATCTGCAAGGCTATTTCACTTCCACCCTTTATAATTGGTCAAACGTGATACTAGTTGCAGTTACGTCTAATACCGGAATTAAACAAGTCTCCTTATTCACCAATGCACTACTTAGGCAGGCTAGGCGGATATCTAGGTGATGATTTACTCATTTATTCTTACGTTTGTGTGTGCGGGAGGGGGGAAGAGAGAAAGGAGGAGGAGGGGGTTTCCTATTGATGAAACCTTTCATTCCAGTGAAATGGATTCAGGATCCACAGACTGAGAACGTGGCAAGGGCAAGGAGCCAATGAAGATGTAGTTCCACTGGATAAAATGAAATGCCAACGGCTTTCATATTGGATGGCTACTAACGGCATTCGAAATAGATGTCTATAGTTCATAGAAACCGCAAAAACCTTTCTTTGATTCAAAGCGAAGCACAATTCCTTTCTTAAACTTGCCATATGTTGACAAGATGCAATTTCAAACACCATAAAACTTTACTTCTTTATTAATTTGATTGGAAAGCATTTTAATGAAAGAATCCTTCATAACATCAGACTGAAACCGACTTTAAAAATAGTGACAGGGAATTAATCGAATTCATGTAATTTTTTCAAACTTTTATGTTATTCGTGAGTGTTATCGTAAGCATAGTTGAAATTGTAAGGATGTTTGGAATTTAAATAAAATTGTTATATATTGGTGGTATTCAACAATGACGTCGTATGTCGAAAAAATGAGATTTCATTTTATCCCTATCAAAAAAGTATTTTCGAATTTTCTGCTAACACATGTCATGTCAAGGCATGGATACAAACTTTATAAGAAGATATTTAAATATCCACTTTATCATATATTTATTCGTTATCAAGATAATAAAATGTTTTTTTTTTCGCTCTCCTGTAAAATTGAGAATTTTGACATTCGGGGTTGCTGTCCAACATCATCGATTTGTTTTCATTTCTCTCTTTATACACCCCGCGTTTAAATTTACATAGATCTTACGTGAGGGTTGTAACTTTGTTATGTGGAACAAGTCAAAACTTACAAAATATAGTCGACCTGGTTGGCAAGTTGGTATAGCGCTGGCCTTCTATGCCCAAGGTTGCGGGTTCGATCCCGGGCCAGGTCGATGGCATTTAAGTGTGCTTAAATGTGACAGGCTCATGTCAGTAGATTTACTGGCATGTAAAAGAACTCATGCGGGACAAAATTCCGGCACATCCGGCGACGCTGATATAACCTCTGCAGTTGCGAGCGTCGTTAAATAAAACATAACATTTAACATCTTACAAAATATACAGAATACGTAGCAAGAAAATTGATTCAATTTAGAAACATAAACAATTCATCAGTGTAGAAGATATGAGTATGCAGAAATTCTGTTAATTCTGTTCTGAACCTTTTCTCATGGACCTCCAAAGCTTAAAAAAATTAGGCAGTAGGCTGTATAGAAGACCGTAATGTATGAATAGCGAACATTTTGTAATACCTTAAACTGCTGGAGGCCTGGAGGGTAGGTGGAGATCTGATTTGTTACTTATGGGCTTATTAAACGTATACATGTTCGATTGGTATTAAATTAATGTATCTTGGCTTTTAATATAAAACATAATCAGGGATAGAATGTACTCACAAAGCAAGGTGCATATTTTTCGATTTGTAAAGTTTTTTTTTTTTACAGGATGTCCTTTAATGCACACACACACACAAATTCCACAATTTGGGACATCTGGCCGAAATCTACGCCTGACCACTAGGATCCAGAATACAAAGCAGAGGTTAAATTAAAAATACAATATGATTGCGGAGAGAATGCGGAACAAGATCAATTTAAAAATAAAGTACGATTCGATTTCGGAGAAACATGAGATGAAAATACATTGAAGAGTAATGAAATGAAGTAAAAAAAATTACATAGTATTATGCAAGTGACTGTGTAAAATGGATAATGAATCTCTCAATACCATTAGACAAATTTTGTTAATGTCCTCATTAGAAAATCTAAGAGAAAGGAGAATGGTTTTGGTTAACTTAAATGAAGTTCCCCTAGCGCCAAAAAGAAGTCCTTTCACTTCTCATGTATTAATATTAATTTTATATCTCTCACTGAAGTGAGGAATACATGGGTTGTATTTATTATTATTTATTTAAAAAGCTTCCTCAAATTAGAGGCTGCCATTGGACAAAGCATACAAAACAATACAAGAACAAAAGAGAAGATGAGAGCTAAAAGGGTAAGAAAAAAGGCAAACAAATACACAAACAAACAATGGCAGTTTACAGAAGAAGAAAAAATTTCAAGTAAAGAATCAATGACTTATTTTCATCGTATGCTTTTAACCCTTAACTTGGCAAAACTTCATTTCTCACACTAGTTTATTAAACCTTGTCGGACCGTAAAGAAAACAACTATCGCAATGTCCATATTTTATATGTTGTACAATATTATAGTATTGTGAAATTTTTATTTTCCTACCAATTTTTCTTTTATTTTGCTACTAGCCGTACCCGTGCGCTCCGCTGCACCCGTTAGAAATAAATATAAAGTAATAATATAATTAAAATAGGACATTTGATCCAGGGAACATTCGTGTTTGATAGAAGGATAAATCGTTTATTATGTTACTTAATTTAAGTTGAATTAAAAAATTAAAATGCGATCATTTTGATCCAGAGACCACTCATTTGGTCATAAAAATTATTTTAGGAAATACAGGAAACGAATGTACAGAATAGCCTATCAAGTTTTCTGTGCATAAGAAGCTATTTTAATCTTACCTGTCCTCGATTCACTCAGAAGTTACTGTGATAACATTATAGCATTATGTCCATCTAGAGAAACTACACTTTCCAATAGTGAATTAATAATTAATTATACAAATCGGTTAATTTAACTTCCGATATTACTTCATAGAAATGCAGAAACATTCTCTGTAAGCTATCTTTCATAGCTTTCGATTGTTGCTCTCCAAGGCCCCTTATAGACGAAGTCATTTGTTTTTTAAATCATTACACGGCCTTAGATGGCAGTTATTTTAATTTTAAAACTCATTTATCTTATTAAATATCAGTCCTATCAAAATTTTTCAAGGAATAAAACTTATCGCAAATTATTTTTAAAGAAACGTTTGTTATTTAGCATTTTTCACAAAAATCAATAATAAGCGAGATATTTCGATTTATTTAATTCAGGCCCCCTTATAACCCCCCTTTTAAATAATGCATTTTGAATGCCATATAGCCTAAAATCTAAGTTACAACGAACTTAATTTATATTCCAATTTTCATCGAAATCCGTTCAGCCATTATCGCGTGAAAAGGTAACAAACATACAGACAGACAGACAAACAAAAATTTCAAAAAAGCGATTTTCGGTTTCAGGATAGTTAATTATATATATGTTAGGACCAATTATTTTTGGAAAATCGAAAATTACCAGAAAAATTTCGGTTACAGATTTATTATTAATATAGATTAAAATTATAGCATAGGGGAGACTCGGCTAATTCCGCAATATTAAGAAGTAAATCTATCATATTTTTATCAAAATGTTTATTGAAAAATATTATCAAGGTATGTAGACATGGACGAAACCTTTCATTACCAAATGAGATAGCTTGCATTTGCAAGACCGACTGTTGGCTTCTCAGCGTAAGAAGTCATAATTTCCTTTTATATATATTTCTTTTGGAAACTGCCATCCATCGGCTGATGCAGTATCGAAAGCGACAGTGCTACCCCTATAATTAAATTCAGGAACTTCTCCTTAAAAAGTGTTACACATTTTCCCAGTTTGTATGTCTCATATAGACATTTCACGTTAGAATTAGTGTGTGCGATTTCAGCATTGCTTTTAAAAATAAGAATAAAATAAATAGCTTCATTTAAAAACGTTCTATGCCAAGTCTTAGACCATCCATATTTTACTGGCATGTATCACCTTTTTTTTTACGTGTTTGTTTTCTACACTTCCAGTCTCTCGCACTCAATTGTGAACTGTAAAACGACAAAAAAAATGAATAATATGAAAATATTCTACAAACCTTATTTGCTTTTATCATGTAGCGTTAGTGAGCACATAAAAATCACAAATTAGGTCTCGCTATTACGAGGCGCGTCCAGAAAGTAAGTTTCCCTGGAGTCGTTTACAGAACGATAACACAATTTCGTAGAAAGATTTATTGGAACAATACAACAATTTGTTAGCTATTTTTCAACATATTCCCCCACTGGAATTGAAACATTTGTCATACCTTGTGATCAACAGAGAGGCACAGACGGTTCTCACACACTGGTTCCGATCCCAGGCGGCAGACTTCTACGACACAGGTATGACAAATGTCTCAATTCCGGTGGGGAATATGTTGAAAAATAGCTCAACAATACCTGTATCTGTTTAAAAAAATCGTTTCATAAAATTGTGTTTTCTTTCCGTAAACGGTCTCAAAGAAACTTACTTTCTGGACGGCCCTCGTATATAATAAAGCGGAAATCGTCCATTCAAGTCACACAATCACCATAAGAGAAATTCTTCCTCTTACTGACTCCAACACCCAGCAGGTAAATTAACTCCCTTCCACAGGGATTCTCTAATTTATTGTGTTTATCCTGAATTGTTATCTTAGGCCTTCATCTTAGCTAGAGTACACAGCATGAGACGAGTAACACAAACTCAACACATACGAATAACATTGGGTTAAGTGTCCCTTAATGGTAAAGGAATAAAATGACGCACTGTATAACGTTAAAACGATGAAAACACTTTCCATCCAGAACAGAACATTTTGCAAGCAGCAGATTGTGAGGCTGCATTCCCACGTGGTAAATTTTAGGCTATAAAAATAAATACCGTAATATATGCAGTACTAGCATTATTGTCCACTAAACGTACTCCGTTTGCTGTTGCATGAAAGTGAAGTTTTATGAAGTCCTCTGACAGTGCACTACTCATAATAACCAGACCCCTCAGAGTTCACTGTGATACTAATAACTCCTGATACCGGCTAGGTCACCATAAAAAATTTAACTTTCGTATAGAAAGAAATTACAACGCAAAGTTGAAGAGATGTTTAACTAGTAAGCCGTAAGTCCAACTAATGGACTATTCTAGTATGTTATGATTAAATTACGTGGTTTTAAGTAATGTCTATGAACCTAATGTTAATTTCATCAAAACTTACGATAATAATTATTATAAAACATAGCAATAAGACGTTATTATGTTTCCTTGTAATGAAGTTCAAAAACAAACTGCTATCTATCACGACATATTAAATACTACTGCCAACTACTCAGAGCGGAAATACGAAACAACGATACTTTACCTCAAAAGTAAGATAAGTTGAAATGTTACATTAAAAGAATAAAAATACGAAAGGTTTTTACAGACATTTACTGTATTTATTGCTTGAAGTTACAGTTATTGAAAACGGAATTTTCAAATTTAAATTTTGTTGGCATTTCTTGATTTTCTGTGATTAACACTGTAGTATTGTACGAGGCGACATCAGATAAGACTCTTCCTTACAAAGCGTCTTATCAAGAAACACGACTGTGATTGGTTGATTTTAGGGCGGTTCCGAAACGTTATTGGCCAATATCGCAAATTCATCCTATAAGCAAATACCTTACTATAATAACACCAGACAGCTGTACGTATACCAGCAGCATTGGCGTGAGTGCGAAATATCGCGGACCTGACATCGAGCGGAGCGAGATGGAATTGGCTTACTGGCTTTTAAGGAACCCGGAGGTTCATTCCCGCCCTCACATAAGCCCGCCATTGGTCTCTATCCTGAGCAAGATTAATCCAGTCTCTACCAACATATCCCACCTCCCTCAAATCCATTTTAATATTATCCTCCCATCTACGTCTCGGCCTCCCCAAAAAGGTCTTTTCCCCTCTGGCCTCCCAACTAACACTCTGTATGCATTTCTGGATTCGCCCATATGTGCTACATGCCCTGGCCATCGCAAACGTCTGGATTTAATGTTCCTAATTATGTCAGGTGAAGGATGCAATGCGTGCAGCTCTGCGTTGTGTAACTTTCTCCATTCTCCTGTAACTTCATCCCTCTCAGCTCCAAATATTTTCCTAAGAACATTATTCTCAAAAACCCTCAATCTCTGTTCCTCTCTCAAAGTGAGAGTCCAAGTTTCACAACCATACACAACAACCGGTAATATAACTGTTTTATAAATTCTAACTTTCAGATTTTTTGACAGCAGATTAGATGACAAAAGCGGGATGGAATTACGTCCACATATACAAATATTAACATAGCGGGATTCTGACTATTGTTTAAAACGTGAGTTACTAATGTGGAGTAATATATGAAACACTTAAGAAATGTTGATTAATATTTAATGTAAAATTATGATCTTATATCAAAGCTGCATATTATGAGAAATATTGCATACTTCATATTACTTTCCATAATTAATTGTTACATATTTTTTTCTTTCGTTTAGTGAGACAAAATCAATTCTGATATTAGGAATGAATTTACAATAGTGCTTTATATACGCATTGCTGACAACTGCAAAGATAAAATTGATAGTAATCTGATGCTTGTAATAATTAGTAACGGCATGTGGACAACAAAAAAACTTATTTTGATAAAACCTTAAAAATTTCCGATACATTTTAACTTCTATTCATTTATTAGGTCTAGATAAAAAAGCCTATTTGTATTTTTTTATCAACACAAAGACGAAGGAATTAGGCCTACTACAGAATGTTGTTGACTCACGTTTTATGATCCCTCGGATATCGAAAGTACGATTTGGAGCAATTTGTAATGCTGTAATTTTGTAGCAATTATAAACAGCACATATACACCCTGACATTTTAACACAGCACTAATTAATAAAACTATTAACTAGCCCAGCAACAATATGCATTGCAGTTGATTACAGCTTGTTTCACGTGTATCACCACACCGGTCGCCTAGGTAGCAGCACCAGCGTCGTTCGCACGTAAAATTGCTAGCTGTCCGGTATTATTATAGTAAGGTATTTGCTATAAGTTGAATAACCATTTAAATGCTGCACCTGAGACACTTATATATAGCCGCAAAGGGCCAAAAAAAAAAAAAAAAAAAAAATTGAGTTAAAATAAAGACTACGACATTTCTCGAAAGAGCACGGATTATGGTATTTTTAAGCTTAATATAGAAAAACATTTATTTTTGAACGAAAAATAAAAAAAAAATCACTCGTACTCCCCTTAAGGGGTTTACATTAAAAAATAACAACACAATGCAAGTTTATATTGAAATTCATCTTTAATGACTTTTCTGTTTTCTTTTGTAATAGGTATAACTTAAAGTGATACATGAAATGTTGATTCTTCATTGTTCTATATACAAATTTAACACTTACTTAATCACTGATTAGCATTATAACTCTTTACTGTGTTAATATGAGGAAATTATCTGCCCGACTAGTTTCGATGTGACGTTTTTCATTCGGCTTTGGACATTTTTGATACTGGACATTTAATATCTTGTACAATTAAGATAATGACCATTTAATGACTGTGGACATATTTTATATTGAACATTTAAGAATAATAATAATAATAATAATAATAATAATAATAATAATAATAATAATAATAATTATCAACTTGTGGATCATCAAGCATGAAGGATTATCAAGTTCTGAATGGAGAGATATGCTAAAAATGACTGCGATGGTGGCATCAGTACGTTCTCTCCCTGGTCGCTCTACAGGCACAACCCACTGTAGGCACTGGAGTGAGTATGAAACTTTACCACATGTGCTTGGGAGTTGCCCACAGGGAGAAGTAGTTAGAATAAAACGTCACAACATCATGCGTTCTATGATCGTAGATGTACTTCGATCCAAAAATCTAGACGTTCACGAGGAAGTTCATTGTATTGCTGATGGTGGAAGCAATCGTAGGATCGATATCATAGCTATTAATAGAAATAAACAGACAGCCGAAATAATTGATCCTATAATCAGATTTGAAATCTCAGCCACTCAACCATCTGAAGTGATCGAAGAGAAAAAGAAAATCTACGAGCCCACGATTCAGTATATATCGGCGAAATACAACATAGAAAAAATCACAGTTACCGGTCTCTTCTTCGGAGCGAGAGGCACCATCCCGAAAGCCTTTGTAAAGTGGAGAGAAAAATACAAGCTGACGAGAGATCTTCAAGATGCTATCGTCACCACCATAATAAAATTTTCTGTAGCGATATTTCGTCAGCATCTTTATGGTGTACATTCAATTTAAATTATATTTGGTTCTATTTTTTTTTCTTGTGTCTTAATCAGTTTTGTCTGAAACCTGTTTATATAATTTTTCATTTTAAATTTTATTGTGAGCTATTCTGTGTCGCAGGGGAAACCCAAAATATTGGGTCAGACCAATAAATAAAATTATTATTACAAAATAATAAAGTACAGAGAAGTTTACAATGAACACAATATTTTTAGGTACACATACCAAGGAAAATTATGTTTATAAGTATCTCATATTATCACATTAGAGATATATCATTATTGGGAAATATGATGAAACAAAAACAGATAAAGTAAAATAAATATCACTAGAATGTCAAGAAATGTAGTGAATACGTTGAAACATGCAGTACATCACATGTCATAATAGTTAGTTTGGCATCTCGTCATAAGATAATTTTCTAACTTGGATTTGAAATATTTCAAGATTCGGCAGCCCTTGACTTCAGGCGGCAGAGAGTTCCAGTGACGAGAAGTAGCAACAGTGAAAGATGAAGAATACAGGGATGATGTGTGGAGTGGAATTTCTTAGCGTGTTATCGCATTGTGATTGAGTATTAATATTATGATGGCGAGAGAGAGAGAGTATGAAAACGGGCGAATAAATAAGACTGAGGACATTTCTGATACTGGACATTAATAGCGATGGACATATTTTCAGCGGACATTTCGCAGTGGACTAATTGACCCATAAACTGTTGTTTTAGTAAGTTATATGTGTAACATTTGCGACATAGTTTACCCGCGGACTGCCGGCCCGTGATTCGCTTTGCATAGCCTTCTTTAAAGTATTAAAATATGTACTGTACGTAATGGAGGTCGGGAAAGGAAATACTAATCTTATTCAGAAGGCAGATTTACTTCAGATTGCAGTAATTCGGACTTTGCCCGAAAATAAAACAGAAGAAATCGGATTGAAGAGCTCTATTTACTAAGAGTTTTTAAGTGCTTACATTGGTATTGCAAGCAACTCGGTTATGGGACGTGTTCCGGCCACTTTCTCCGAGTCCAAAAGATAATGTAAGAGCAGAGAGTGCGGCGGTAGTGATTCATCCACTTCACCAACTGCGCTGGCCGACCAGCCGGCCATTTGCTACTTTACTACTGCATTTTATAAATAAGAAACGAAGCTAGCCTAACCCAGTAACTCTCCTTTCTGTTTCATCTTAACGTCTTCTCTTTTGTTTCAAGAAAAACGATCTTGTGGATATGCTGTTTCCTAACAGACTTTTAAAAAAATTCTCTCAAACTTTATCTCATGTGACAGTATTTTTTCCCCTAATGGAAGCGAATATGACGTTAAGCAATAAACATTTTTCGCCACTTAATTATTTAATTAAGTTCTAATTAGTTTTACTGTCAATAATATCTATGAGTTGATGATGGTGATTGTGATAATAATAATAATAATAATAATAACAATAATAATACATTATTATAATTATATTATTAATATAATAATAATAAATAATATTAATAATAACAATAATAATAATAATAATAATAATAATAATAATAATAATAATAATAATATTGGATTGGATCACCCGTTTGGTCCCATTGGTTTCTTCCGAGGTTTTTCCAGCCGTGGGACTGATGCCGGATGGTCTATGGCGAGTCCTAGGCCTCAGTTCATTTCACCCCCTTTGATCTGATTACCTGGTTGGGTTTTTTCCGAGGTTTTCCCAAAGCATAGGGCAAATGCCAGGTAATCTTTTGACGAATCCTCGGGCCTCACCTCATCTCACTACATCTCACCAAAATATTGTAAAAAATTGTAAGAAATTGTAGAAAATGCAAAATTGTAAACTTGTAAAAATTGTAAAATATTACGAAAAATTGTAATTGTAATTGTAATCTTGTAAAATTTTGACTTGTTCCACATCTTAAAGCTTCATTGCTAATATAAGATCTATGGAATATAATAAATGAAATGAAATGAAAAAAAATTGAAAGATAATAGTACACTTTTGGTTCGCACTCCCGATGAGGCAAAAGCTTGTGGCCGGAAGTGAAGTTTACATTAAATAATGAAAAAGTAATGTTTCACGCTTAAGCCTACACTAAAATAATTATTTTATTTAATTAATGAAGTATAAGTAAGCAAATGTAAAGCGAAAAATACTAAAATAATAGTACAAGAAATAATGAATAAAAGAAGTCCAACCGCAACCGTTCCTGGTTCCCAGCCTTCCGCAATATCTCTGCCAGGATTCATTCCTTAAGAGCACTTCCAAGGGCGCTTCGACATCTTGGAAGGGCCGTTGAAATGGATTCTGTGCTGTTTGGTCACCTTGGCGGTATGAACTTAAGCGAGGGAGGTTAGGAGACCCCCATTGGGTGAGCGGGTGATGGGTCACTTGCGGTCGGTGGGTTGGTACACGCTCCTCTTCATTCATCCCATACAATTCGGGGTACACAATAGGCCTCAGTATGGCCGACGTGCAAAGGGGCGTTCTAATCCGCCCGTAGCCACCGTGACCTAACCTAACCTAACCTAACCTAAGCTAACTTAACCTAACCTAACCTAACCTCTATACTTAATACTCTTCAGAATTAAAAAAAAATCAAACAATTAGTTTATGATTGCTAAAATAAGATATGAGAAATGAAGCGCACTGTAGCAAATAGATTGTTTATAAATTACTTTCCGAATATGTGATGAGCACTTTTATTTGATTTAAAGGCTTCATGATATGGTAAACCATTTATAAATATCTAGGCCTAACGCCAGTTGAATCATGCATTGCATTCGTCGCGTTTGTTGATATTGGCGTTGTAGGAACATTCACTAAGTCATTGCACTTTGTAAATTAAGTGCATAAGAAAGGTTAGAAAATTTATATATATATATATTGCTCTGCATTCTTACACTCTTTCTCTTTTTTTTTCCTTGGCTCTATTTTCGGCTGTTCATTTGCACGCTTTCTTTCACGCTACACTCTCGTTCGATTTGCCCCTGCTGTCAGCACATTTTCTAGCACAAAGCTTCTCTGGATTGTAACTTCACTCACTGGTTTCGACTGTATAACATCATAACACTACACAAAAGACGTACTGCACGACAGCAGCCCCACTCCCACTAATTCATGCAATATTTTGTCTAAGTTGTCGGAGAACCGCTTACTTTATTTACTCGATAACATACTAACGTACACAAAAATCATCAATACGCAAAGCTCTCTTAAAATGTCAGTAACAGAATTTTATTTCATAGTGTTCGATTCCTGCCTAAAGAAGTTTAATTTCAGTAATGAAAGTGGGATGGATATTAAGCTAAAACTTTACAAATGTATGGCTACCTCCGTCCCTTTACATGGCTGCAAATGCTGACCAAACGTAGAAAAATTGTTAACAAGCAGAAAAATGCCGTCCATCTTAAAGTGAGGTTGAATATCATTGAATAATACCATATTTAAATAGGGCTAAACAAGTAAGTATTATTAGTTACAGTTCGCTCCAAGTGTAAACTGTAGTTTAAGAGAGTAATTGGATTATTTGTTTTATTCAAGTTTTACTAAAATAGGATGAAGCCTATCCGTGTTTTTTTAATTAAAAACTGTTGTTCATTTTGCAGTCCTCATTTTCTTCCATGAAATATAGACTTAAAATACATTTCATTAAAAATATGAGTTCCACCACTGATGCAACTGCAAATATGTGACTATGATATAACTGATGTTTCATGTAAGAGAGAAGGGAGGACGAGGAAAAAACTTAAGTCCGTAGGGCTGAGATAGACAAATAAATAGGCAGACGACATACTGAAAACTACGTTTTTTGATTTAATGTTGCTGAAAACATGCATTTCCATTTTGAAAAATGGGAATTTACATTTTACATTGCCACAATATTTTCTTTTTAGAATTAATTTAATTAGAAATTTAAAAAAGAAGAAGAAACCCATTTGAAACTGCAACTTCGAAGTGGCATACGAATCCTACGTTTATCTTGACTTAACGTCACACTTGCGCAAGAACACAATTATGCATGATCAGCAGTAGTATATTGTCTATTCAGAATAAGAACTGTCCTTCATGTAAACACTGACCAAAGTACTCAAGGCGGAAGGAAAGAAAGAGTTCTTTATTTTTCATGTTTTGTTAGGTATACGAATTGTTATTTTATAATTATTTATGTTACTGTTAAAACCGGAATTCCGACAAAACCGGTTTCAACTAGCAAAAACTAGTTTTAAAAATGTAGAAGATAGAAAGCGAATTTTTGTAAGATCTAGAATCAATGACTGATTATGTTGGATCGGTGTCGGTTAGAGTTCCCGAGTAGCTCAGTGGTAGAGCGTTGGTACGTTAAACCAAAGGTCCCGGGTTCGATACCCGGCTCCGGAACAATTTTTCCCTCGAAATTATTCAAATCAACTTTACAGGGAGTTATAACTGAAATCTTGATTTGCATAATACACGTCACTGTTCTTTAACAGAAAACCACAATTTAAGTCACACGGATTTAGTGTGCACTCGAAGTTGGTTGCTTGACGGTTGTCAGCCCACTTTGAGGTCTGTGGATATAGAGGAAAAATTGGATCGGTGTCGGTTAGAGTTCCCGAGTAGCTCAGTGGTAGAGCGTTGGTATGTTAAACCAAAGGTCCCGGGTTCGATACCCGGCTCCGGAACAATTTTTCCCTCGAAATTATTCAAATCAACTTTACAGGGAGTTATACCTGAAATCTTGATTTGCATGATTATGTTTAGTTTGTTTAGATTTTTTTTCAGGCTTTTACCAAACAAAAACCTAAACGAACCAAACCTAACCTATCATTGAGTCTAGATCTTACGTAACCTCGCTTTGTATCTATTTACATTTGCTTAAACTAGTTTTTATTAGTTGAAACTGGTTTTGACGGATTTCGGGTTTTAACGGTAACATATACAGTAAATTGAAGATATTATGTCATAGTATAAAGATACATATACAAGCATATAAAAAGATCAACTTATATTACATATTAATACACTCGTAGAATTGAAGAAAATTGGAGGAAATTTCATAGTTTTTCTTATTACTAGGTACATCATATTTGTTGTAGCTGACATTCTACTTTGTTTTGCATTCATGGTAGTGAATATTATATTAATATAGTACAATATAAAGAAGATAGCTTAAACAATGAATTTTGATAATTGAAAATGTATGAAGTATCTTGCGTAAACCAAAGCCTACATACATGATCGAAATGATAGCCGTCCAAATCTTGGATTTAAAATATCGGCATCCTAATCAATTCAAATGAACAAAAAAGAAAATGTAAATTCATGTTAAAAAAAATATATAATGAAATTTAAAAAAAGAATATTCTGCGACAATTCTGTAAGTCACTCATGGCCTACACTACATTTTATAAATCACAATCACAGGAATATTTTCGAATGTTTTGTAAAACACATTTTATTTTACTAAAGATTAAAGATTATTATTTTTGTGGTCCTACAGAATATATCTGCTATGGTAACAATTAATATTAGAAGAGATAAAATTCGCACCGGCGCCGGGGATCGAACCCGGGTCCTTGGTTCCACGTACCAAGCGCTCTCACCATTGAACTACGCCGAAGTCCAATCCACAGCACCGGATCGAACTCCCCTCCTCCAGTGTTTTTCCCTTTGTGGCCTGACTCCAAGTTGGGCATGTATGTTGACATTTTATTAAGTCAACTGCCATTATACAAGGAGCGCACTCAGTTGAGTGACTTGGTGGCCGGGGTTCCAAAGTAATGTGTACAGAAATATGCACTGTTGCTCGAAGAATTTAGTAAAGATTTACTGACATGTAAAAGAACTCCTGCAAGGCAAAATTCCGGCACACCGGCGACGCTGATAATAATAATAATAATAATAATAATAATAATAATAATAATAATAATAATAATAATAATAATAATAATAATAATAATAATAATAATGTTTTATTTTCGCTGGCAGAGTTAAGGCCATAAGGCCTTCTCTTCCACTCAACCAGCCTTAATCAATACAATACATAAATTTAAATTACAAATATTTTCACTACACTTAAAAGGTTCTCCAGCAATAATCTTCACTACACATTTATTTAAATTTAGATAAATCTATAAGGTAAAGTAGTAACTTAATTTATGAGCTAATTTAATTCAATGAATTATAATTAATTTAATATAAGCTTACTAGGACTATGTTACAGGGAGAATATATATATTTCTATTTCTATAATGAGAATATTAATGTAATTGCCATTAGAGGTTTTGTAAATCTATTTAGAGATATAACCTCGGCAGTTGCGAGCGTCGCTAAATAAAACATAACATTTTCTAATTATTTAATTTAAGATTAATAAGCTTTTAAATAAATAACTGAAGGTATTTATATTCATTCATTCACAGTTTTCTACCCAATGTCAGGTCCTTCACTCAAAACCCAGTATTGTCTAATCTTTCCCATTTCCTGCCTTTCTCTCTGTCTCCGCATATGATCCATGTCGTCTATGATAGGTTGTTTATAAGCACTGACACAAGAATTGTATTAGAATATCATAGGCTATTATGTGGTTTTTTGTCTCCTAATGTCAGGTATTTGACTTGAATAATTCATCCAAGCTTCTCTCTCTAGGAGTTACATTGATCCACCGATTTTTTTAGTATTTAAAATGATCTTTTAAAACGTTTCGAGAACAGCTGGCTTGCACCTTTCGATCACACGGTCTCTTGTCGTTTGAGAAGCTTGCATCGAAGAAATTGCAGGCACGGTACTGTACACCGGCAACGTCCTTCGTGGACTATTTTTTCCAATTACTCGCGACGCAGATGGACTAATGGCGAAGCAGTGCCGTCGAGTGACATAAGTTACAATTATATAACTGGTGTGAAAATAACTCTTCAGTTTTAATTGTCAAGCTGGTGCATTAAAGTTGCGGTTAACCGTGGTTTTGTTGTGAATGCACCCTCTTCCCCACACGAAGTTAATCTTCGCTTAGTACATTCGTGTGCACTGCCTCGCACAGTCACGCAGCTTTACTGTTTGTATTTAGTTACGAGTGTCAAATGCCTCGAGCGACAGCGTTTGTTTACGTGACAAAGATTGTTCTTAAGGTATATGTACACCTTTACATACAAAAAATTTTGTTTTGTATAATTTTGCTCTGTAAAATTTTTATACAATTGAGAATGGTACCAGAAAGAGGATGAAGTGAACAGATCCCTTGAAATTATGTCTAAATTGTTTATAAAAATTATTTTGTTTATAATTTTGACATGCAACTTGAAACATGATAGCTCATGCAGTTTTTAAGATAGAGCCATAGTTTTTTCACTGTTTTATAGCTAAGACTATTCTTTAGTGCCTGACATATAGCTATTTTTTATTTTCATTTACATTAATTAAATATTACCATATATGTAACTTACAATAATATTTTATGTTGCATAAATCATGTAAAAAATCCATAGATAATTATTAATTATATTAATGTTATTTTACTCGTTGTCAGGCACTGGGGGACATTTCAAGCTTCAAAATGACAAAATATCTTCTTGGTATCACCATATTTGGCTGAGATATCATGTTTGAAAGAATTAAATATTCTAAAATTACTATTTACAGGAAATGAGCCACAAACTTTCAGACCCTAGAAGACTCCATCATCATATGTCACCCCTTAAGCAGCTTCATGTCGGTCCACTTTCAGCTTCTTTCTGCCACTTAAATACCTCCTCCTTGTTTTAACTTCAGGTGTTGAATGTTTTTTTTTTTAATTTTTGTCCCTATTTTCATTTATGCAATAAATCCTGCGATGGTGTTTGTCCCAGGGCTTATGCCCATCCTCCCCAGAATTGTAATTTCTACTTTTGGACTCTTATTAAAATGACGTACCACATCATTCACACAAATTTACAGTTTTATGACTAACAGTAAAAGATTATAAATTACTTCATTATGTAAAAATTTTTTTTCAATCTAATGATCATGCCCAGATATCTATGCATCTATTTCGGGACTAGAAAGAAGTTTATTTTACAAGCATTGCTGGACGAGGGGATTGACTGCTACGAAGATCACTCCAAAAGTAATCCACTCCAAAATTAAGTGATCGTGGCTGATGACGCAGCGTTTTGGAAAACGGGACTTATCTGAAAAACCATAAGGCATAAATCGAAAAATTTTTATATCAAATTAAAGGGGAGAAAATTCTCTATTAAAATAGTTATATTTTGAAAATTCTAATTTTTCATCATTTTTTGCGTTTCGCGGGTGTACACATACCTTAAGAGGGGAAACGAGTGAGATTTTGGTCATTTTCAATATAAAATGACATTTTTGTATTTTATTTTTGAAAAATGAATCAGCAACCTCTTATACAAACGCTGAACAAGTTTCAGCGCTGTGCGGCACTTGGGGGGGGGGGGAGGAACATATTTTAATTTTATATATATATATATATATATATATATATATATCCCACAAGGGTAGCTGCCCTTCAGTAAGGGTTGCCAAAAGACACAGCATACTAAAGAAATAAAAATAAACATTTGTGTAATGATTGTTATTTTCAAATGGAAGCTACCCTTGGGAAAGTACGTTTATTCAATAATTATTAGTAATCAGGTAGAATATAAAGAAATTTAGGTGTACAGGTGATTACGTAAAATCTGAACAGAATATTTCATTGCGTTTACAGCAATAGTTTTCAAAGTTTTAAAGAAATTCCAAAAGACTTAAAATATTACAAGCTGCTTTCTCACACTTTTTATTCAGCACATTTCATCTTCAAAGTGTGAAGACTCTTACAATTCTGAATCTAGAAACATGAAATTTTTACTGCATGTTCTATATAGTGTCGTTAACAAAACACAGTAACATGTTTTGATAAACTAAATACTTTTGAAATTAAAAAAATAAAACATATTTAATGGACACCAAAAATTTAAATTTTGAAATTACATGTAAGTTAACTTTTAAAAAAATTTCCTCCATTTATAGCTGTAACTTTAAAATTTTCGATAATTTATTTCTTCTGACCATATAAGAGATATCGTAATACGAGGGTCATTCTGAAAGTCATGAGCAACCCATTGTTTTGTTATTATCAGTTGATTATAGGATGAAAACACAGCTTATTTTGTGTAATTTTCTAAATTGAATCAATAAGGATGATTTATGTTCTCTCTTGAAGGGTATAAATCATTTTAAAATAATTTAATACACAAACACAACTATTACATGAAATGTTCAATAAGTTTTTGTAGCTTTATTCTCTTCAGCTGTAATCAACAATAACAACAATCCAGGTTGCCAGGCGACGTTAGAAAATAAAAGATGCGAAAACAAATAAATGAGGTGTATAAACAATTGAATGCTCTTTCATATTTAAGTATAAAAATATAGAGTTACCATTTGAAATTTCAAAGTGGGGGTGGCTAGGGGGTGGGGTGAAATCTAATATGCAATTAAGCCTGGTTTCAGACTTTCCCCGCAATATTTAAATTGACGTGTTTTTGTCTAAATTGAATTCAATTTAAATAATTAGTTAATTAGACTGAGAAGTTTTGAAATGAAAGCCCTGTATATGCTTATGCATGTAATACTGACGGTGTTTGAACTATACGGTCTTGACAGAGAACGTCAGGTATGGAAAAGCTTATTCTTCTGGATGGGAGTACCGCAAGTGAATTTTTTTATGGTCCATAATTAATAGATGTTCCCGGCACTAGTCTTCGTGCGCATCCCCCTGTAAATGGGGAAAATATATGTGAAAAGAAAGTTAACCATAATTTGTTTCTTTTCTTTGGTCATTTAACGACGCTATATTAATTAGTATGTCATTTAGCGTCGATGGGATTGATGAAAGCGAGGTGGTATTTGTCAAGATGAGGCTGAGGATTCGCTAAGTGATTACTTACATTAGTCATACCTCGAAAAATCCCTAACAAGTAACTAGTTCAAGCTGAAATTGAGTCCACGCCCGAGTTCACCATAATCCCCTATTTTTCTCTTTCTTTCCCCGATCTTCCTCATCTTTCCTTTTCCTACTTCCCTCTCCTCTCTATTTCTTCCTCTCATCTCCTTCCTCTTCGTCTCCTCTTCCTTCCTCTTCGTCTCCTCTTCCTTCCTCCCCGCTTATTTTTCTTCCTATCTCTCCTCTGTATTTCTTCCTCTCATCTCCTTTCTCTTCGTCTCCTCTTCCTTCTTCCACTTTTCTTTTTCTTCCTCTCTCTCCTCTCTATTTCTTCCTCTCATCTCCTTTCTCTTCGTCTCCTCTTCCTTCCTCTCCTCTTCTTTTTCTTCCTATCTCTCCTCTCTATTTCTTCCACTCATCTCCTTTCTCTTCGTCTCCTCTTCCTTCCTCCCCTCTTCTTTTTCTTCCTCTCTCTCCTCTCTATTTCTTCCTCTCATCTCCTTTCTCTTCGTCTCCTCTTCCTTCTTCCACTTTTCTTTTTCTTCCTATCTCTCCTCTCTATTTCTTCCTCTCATCTCCTTTATCTTCGTCTCCTCTTCCTTCCTCCCCTCTTCTTTTTCTTCATCTCTCTCCTCTCTATTTCTTCCTCTCATCTCCTTTATCTTCGTCTCCTCTTCCTTCCTCCCCTCTTCTTTTTCTTCCTCTCTCTCCTCTCTATTTCTTCCTCTCATCTCCTTTATCTTCGTCTCCTCTTCCTTCCTCCCCTCTTCTTTTTCTTCCTCTCTCTCCTCTCTTTCTTCCTCTCATCTCCTTTATCTTCGTCTCCTCTTCCTTCCTCCCCTCTTCTTTTTCTTCCTCTCTCTCCTCTCTTTCTTCCTCTCATCTCCTTTATCTTCGTCTCCTCTTCCTTCTTCCGCTTTTCTTTTTCTTCCTCTCTCTCCTCTCTATTTCTTCCTCTCATCTCCTTTATCTTCGTCTCCTCTTCCTTCCTCCCCTCTTCTTTTTCTTCCTCTCTCTCCTCTCTTTCTTCCTCTCATCTCATTTATCTTCGTCTCCTCTTCCTTCCTCCCCTCTTCTTTTTCTTCCTATCTCTCCTCTCTATTTCTTCCTCTCATCTCCTTTCTCTTCGTCTCCTCTTCCTTCCTCCCCTCTTCTTTTTCTTCCTCTCTCTCCTCTCTTTCTTCCTCTCATCTCCTTTCTCTTCGTCTCCTCTTCCTTCTTCCACTTTTCTTTTTCTTCCTATCTCTCCTCTCTATTTCTTTCACTCATCTCCTTTCTCTTCGTCTCCTCTTCCTTCCTCCCCTCTTCTTTTTCTTCCTCTCTCTCCTCTCTTTCTTCCTCTCATCTCCTTTCTGTTCGTCTCCTCTTCCTTCTTCCACTTTTCTTTTTCTACCTATCTCTCCTCTCTATTTCTTCCTCTCATCTCCTTTCTCTTCGTCTCCTCTTCCTTCTTCCTCTTTTCTTTTTCTTCCTATCTCTCCTCTCTATTTCTTCCACTCATCTCCTTTCTCTTCGTCTCCTCTTCCTTCCTCCCCTCTTCTTTTTCTCCCTATCTCCCCTCTCTATTTCTTCCTCTCATCTCCTTTCTCTTCGTCTCCTCTTCCTTCTTCCACTTTTCTTTTTCTTCCTATCTCTCCTCTCTATTTCTTCCTCTCATCTCCTTTCTCTTCGTCTCCTCTTCCTTCCGCCCCTCTTCTTTTTTTTCATACTTCTTTTCACAGTTTCTTCTCTCATCTGCTTTCTTTTCGTCCCCTCTTTCTTCCTCTCCTCTTCTTTTCCTTTCTGTCTACCCTCTTCATTTCTTCCTCTCACCTTTTTCCTCTTCGTCTCCTATTCCTTCCTCTCTTCTTCTTTTCCTTCCTTTCTTCCTCTCCTCTTCTCTCTTCTCTCTTCATCTCCTCATCCATCCTTCCTCTCCTCTCTTCTCGTCATTCCTTCCTTTTTTCTCGTCTCGTCTACCTCCTCTCATACCAGCCACTCTTCTTGCTTTTTACGTTTAAAATTAATTCAGTAAGTCAATTGTGTCCGTGTTGTGTTTTCGCATGGTGCAAGGGCTGCAGACAGATAAACAGTCGTTTCTTCCTCTTCCTTGTGTTGATGATACGTACTACATCAACATTGTCTATAGTGGTAACGGCAGGAGAACAACTGCGACAGCTTTTTGAGGGTGGAGAATAGGAAGTTCCAGAACTTGACCTGCCAACCCCATTACTGGGTTTTGTTTATGTTACTATAAAAACCTTCCAGCGTTGTGTCAAATCTATGGAACTAGAAGCACGTGCTTCAGTCGTCATCTGAAAGGAAGTCGGAAGTGTGACGTTTTCAAGTACAACATTTACTTACAGTGTAATCTTGATACATATTGGAGTAGGTCACCGGCGTGGGCTATGGGTTAACGAGCGGGGCTTGTGCTCGGACTGAGTTGGAATCCCGCTTGGGCTGGTTACCTGCTTGGATTTCTCTCTAGGTTTTTGCCAAATGTAAGGCGATTGTCAGGTAATTGCTTTGCGAATCCTCGGACTCATTCTGACCAGCTTGGTATTGTCTATTTCAAGAACGGTAAGTAAAGTAACAGTTGATACAATGTCGTACTATGGAGTAACGGTTAGCATGTCTGTCGGTGAAATGAGTGGGCCCGGGTTCAAATCCTGGTTGAGACAAGTTATCTGGTTGAGGATTTTTCCTGGGTTTTCTATGAAACAATTGAAGTAAAATTATTGGGTAACTTTCGGCGTTTGACCTCGGACTCATTTCGCCATTATTAATTACACTTCCCCTCTTTCGTAATCATAATCATCATCTCCGTTTCTTCCCATGTTTCAGGTTTGCTCCGATGTAGAATCGGCTGCGGGTCGCCACCCAACTTGGACCCCGTAATATGTGGTTATTACGCGTAGTTGCTGGTGGTAGTGCTATGTATCGTGAGGTCATGGTAGCTCGTAGGACCGGGGGTTGAAGGACAGAAGTTTTGCCTGTGTGGAAAGCTAAAAGGGTTCTTTTGGCTGTGGGAAAGATCGAGGGCGGCCCTCAGGGATGTCGGTGTCACTAGCAGGAAGCCAGATGTTGAGATTTTCTTCTTCTTCTTCTTCGTTTTCTTCCTCTCACGTACTAAGCCTGGTGGCCTGTTACGGTCTCACACCATTTAATTATAATGTAATATTACGGGCCACACTAAAAGCTTCTGCAAACTGACACACACACACACACACTCACACACATACACACACATCTTGTAGCGATTGCGTATCAGTGTTGCTTCAGTCGTTGTTGCGCGCTGGCTACAGCGTTTAAGTTCATACACTCACAGAACATCAGCGTCGCTCTTTCAGGAAACTTGACCGGTTGGTCGACTAGTACATTCTATTGCTTTCGAATGTCTGCGTCGCGCGATTTTGCAGATCTGTGCGTGCGGATTCTGGGCCACTGATGTCACAAAGGAGCCGCAGCTGGTTCGTTGAGCGTATTGAAGTTCGTTCGAAAGTGAGACTCGGCTCGATTTCTTCGAACTGCGTAGGGACGGCTTGCTCAGCGACTTCTCTACAACAGTTTAATTCGTTGAGGAAGTTAACGGACTACGGGCGAGTCACAAGCGTGATTTGCACGCCTTATATCTCATGAGCAATATGTTTGATTTAAAAACCAATTGTGTCGGAAAATAACATAATATTTTATAATGTGTATCATATCATATCATATCATATCATATCATATCATATCATGCTATACCATACCATACCATACACTCTATTACTCTATACTATACTATATTATACCATACCGTAACATACTATATAAAGGCTACTATACTACATTGCGTATACTGACTTCGCAAGCTGCAGTTTTCGACCCGGCAGCGATGTAAAGTTGGTACTGTGAAGCGCCTGGCTCGAATGTAGGAATATTACATCTCCTCTCTCGCTCCCTCTCACCCTCCATCATTCAATGTGACCAAGGTCATTGACTCTATCTGCATGATACCAACACAACTCCTCGAGTCTCCGCGTTCTGCTTGCCACTTCTTCTGCGGAGCCAGTTAGTATACGCACTGTATACTATACTATATTATACTATACTAGACCACACCACATCATACTATATTAGGGCTACTATACTACACTAATACTATACTATACTATACTATACTATGCTGTACTGCACTGTACTATAGTATTCTATACTATACTATACTATGCTATAATATACTATGCTATACTATGCTGTACTGCACTGTAATACTATACTATACTATACTATACTATACTATACTATACTATACTATACTATGCTATACTATACTATACTATACTATGCTATGGTGTACTGTACTTTACTGTACTATACTATGCTATACTATACTATACTATACTATAATATACTATACTATACTATACTATACTATACTATACTATACTATACTATACTATGCTATGCTATACTATACTATACTATACTATACTATACTATACTATACTATACTATACTGTGCTGTGCTGTACTGTACTATACTCTACTATACTATACTAGACTACACTATACTATACTATACTATATTATACTATGCTATGCTATGCTATGCTATGCTATGCTATACTATACTATACTATACTATACTATACTATACTATACTATACTATACTACACTATACTATACTATACTATACTATACTATGCTGTGCTGTGCTGTGCTGTACTATACTATACTATACTCTACTATACTATACTATGCTATACTATACTGTATTATACTATGCTTTACTGTACTATACTATACCGTACTATACTATATTATGCTATGCTATGCTGTGCTGTGCTGTACTGTACTGAACTATACTATACTATACTGTACTGTTCTGTACTATAGTATACTATAATATACTATACTATACTATACTATACTATACTATACTATGCTATACTATACTATACTATACTATACTATGCTATGCTGTACTATACTATACCATACTATACTCTGCTGTACTATACTATACTGTACTGAACTATACTGTACTGCTATACTGTACTGTTCTGTACTATAGTATACTATACTGTACTATACTATACTATACTATACTATGCTATGCTATGCTATATTATACTATACCATACTATACTCTGCTGTACTATACTATACTATACTATACTTTACTATACTATACTATACTATACTATACTATACTATACTATTATCTGAAATCTGATTAGTGTAATATGTTGCTAGCCGGCGATGTATGCAATGGAACTGACCAAATATCTCCTGACTTAGTTGCCGCATGAATGGTGCCTTGTTGGTGTCACTTGTGAGGTTCAGACTGTCTTCGGACAATTGACCAAACAGAAACTATACTGTATTGTTATGTTATGTACTCTATGTTCAAATATACGTCTGCCTCTTCGACGCAGGCTGTCATACGTTTTTTTTTTTTCGTTTCGTATCCCTCTGTATGCCCTCTCACAAATAAGGCCTTCGGTGACTATTGAGAGTTGACTAAAACTACATACCTTATTTCATATGCACGTCATATACGTACAGAGGGATTATAAACTTTGTCCATTCCGTAAACTCATAACGCAACAGAAATTGACTATTAAATAAGATTTATTAGAACTTCATACAACCATCTTTGCGAAATTATCATAGTCATTACAACTTACACAGGAGACAGAGATACTAGCATCTTTGTTAGTAGGTCAGCAATATTAATGTGGCATTAGGACAAAAAGTTAGGAATTAAGATCATTTTCTTCCTAATAAAGACAATGCTATATGCTTCAACCCTCCAATTTTAAAGTTTGTTTAATTACTGTGAAAGAGAAGTCAAGGAAATACTTATAAAAAGTGGGTTACATTAATTTTGTAGCTGAAATAGCGAAGATAAGAATGACTGACTGAATATTATTGTTCACAGGCAGCTTACATTGCATGAAGTTGAAGCACATATTATGCTAAAACAAACACATTAACATTGTAGCAAACTACTTCAATCTTGGTGGAAAAATGCGTGTATAGCCATAATATAACAGTACTTACATAATATGTATATACATCACATATGTAATCTGAGTGTCAAAAGTGACCACGTTATTTTACACGGTTATGCACATTTCAAAGCAATTGCGTTTCTTTTACAGTTGCTAATGGTATTATTGTTTATAAAGAATGTCGCAATAAAACAGATAACAATAGATAACAGCGCCGCCAAACCAACAACAAGAAAATAGCGCAATGTTCCAACAACGTGTTATTGTTGGGTTGGCGCCACTGCTATCTGCTTTGTTATCTATTTTTGTTGCATTTATTCACATTATTAAAGCCGGTGATCTTGTTGGAACACCCTACAGTATATTTTCTTAACTATTATTCAAATGTCATTATTATCTTCATGGACATGGTAGTTTGTTATGAATTGTTCGGGGCTCTGAACTTCTTTACATAACCTGGGGTGTACCTCAGAGTTCAGTTTTGGGACCCGTTCTATTTTTAGTTTCCGTTAATAATTTACCGAGTAATATAGCTGTTCAATCTACCATATAAATGCTGATGATAGAACTTTCCTCTTTTCATCGAAAGACGTATGAAAACTGGAAAATTAAAATAATGTAAATTTATTTCCACTCAACAATAGGATTTTATTCTTCCAACAATAATTCCTTTCTACAATTCGCCTTAAACGCTCTCGTCAACAATTGGATTTTTACTCAACACAGTATTCGTTATAGCACTCCACCGACGACAATGACAATTTACTTGGACTAGTACGAACAACAATGAACTGTTAATCTTAACTAATATTTACAAAGCACTATTTACAAATCAGAACTATCAGTTCTCAGTTCACAATTCTTCTAGCTCAGTCACTAGAGTTCACAGTATCTCGAACCACAGACCTTCAGAGACAGTCCACTGTACTCGAACTCAGGGCCCTCCAACTGCGGTCCACTGCACTCGAACTCAGGTCCCTCCAACTGCGGTCCACTGCACTCGAACTCAGGCCTTCGGATGCTGATACAGTTGCGGACGCACACTCGAGTCGAACTCCGGTACACAAGACTGGCTTGCTTGCTCTGGCTTACTCACTGACTGAATAACTGAAAAACTCTCAAGTTCGCTGGCGTTTCTTCTTTTATAGCGAAATCATAGTTGCGAGAAATTTCTACAGGTGTGCAGAGAATTATCTGGATATCTCCACTTCGACGGACTTCTCGAAGAGTCGGGAGGGTCCGTCCCCCCTTTACTCCGTATGCAAAAGTTGCGCGCGCACTCTATCTCCACTCTCTCGCCGCGTTGGCCTTTTCCCCTCTCCGCCGCGCGCCGTCCCTCAGTGCTTCATGAAGCCCGCGCGATCTGCTTTCTTGCGGGACGCTGGTCGTGAGTTCGAATCTCACGTCGCTGTCACAATAATATAATTTTAATGATCAACTAATCGCTACTTTCAAATGATTTTTTACTAAATGAGTTCAAAACTGACTCCCTAACTTTTTCTTTTCCCACATCCTGGGATTTTGCCAATATGGAACTCTCGTCCGGAATACCAGACACCATGCAATACAATAACTTATTTCTAAAAGTCTTCCTTCATTCTACGAGGTTCACCAAGAACTTGCCTTGCAAAAGATGAAAGTCACTGACGAGTTGACATCATTGCCATTGGTAAAGAAAATGACAGAGCAATTATTATCGATCCCACAGAAACTGAAACTGCAGTTGACCAACCTATAGCTGTATATGAAAAAAAGGAGATCATCTATGAGCCTATAATCAATAGTTGAGCGATTATTATCATATACAAGGACAATTTGAAGTCATTGGACTTTTATTTGGAGCACGGGGAACAAAATTCCAAAATTTCTAGTTCAGTGCTTTAAGTATTTTATAATTTCTTTAAACCCGGTGAAATTATTGCTGTAGACATAATGAAATATTCTGTTCAGATTTTATGAAATAATCACCTGTACACCTAAATTATTTTATATTGTAATTGATTATTAATTATTGGATGAACTTAATTATTAAATAAACTTCCTTTATAAAATAATAATAATGGTAATAAATTTTTATCTATCTAGTATGCTGTGTCTTTTGGTAACTATTATTCAAGGGCAGCTACTTTTGTGGAATATATGTATATATTTCCAAAATTATTTACCCCTATCGGTTCATTTCCATTTTATGTATATATTGCAGCTATTTTAACATTTTACGTTCCATATCTGATGCTATTGAGAGAGAATCAAACTGTTTGTACATGTCTTTATTTTTTATGACTTTTATTCTTCATTTACAAACTTTCGACAAAATAGTCAGCGAAAAGTTTCCTTTGCCATATTGCTAAATAATTTTCATAATTATTTGTTAATACCCAAGACTCTGTATTCAAAATATAAGTTATACTTACATGAACTCAATTAAAATTATTATTTATTTATTTATTTATTTATTTAATCACGTAGACTATTTCTTTGTTTGTTTGTCTGCTTCATTATTTGTTTGTTCATTCGTTTATTTATTTATTTATTTATTTATTTATTTATTTATTTACTTTTCATATATTTGTTTCTTTGTTTATTCCTTGTATATTTAGTTTTTTGTATGCTCATTTATTTATTTATTTTCTTAGTCATTTAGTTGTTTGTTTTTTATTTTGTTTTGGTTTGTATTATTTATTCATTCATTTTTATTTTTATATTTTTTATATATTTATTCATTTTTATTTATTTACTTATCCATTCATTAATTAATTCATTCATTTAATCTATTTAATTATTTAAGGCTATTAGCCTTCTCTGCTACACCACCAGAATAGAATTGCACAAAAAATAGATTTAGAGAGAAAAAGTAAGAAAAGAAATAATTGAATAAATACAAATACAAAAAACACAAATGCGAAAAGAAGGAAGAAAGAAGTACGAGTACAAAGATAAGATCAGAATAGGAACAGAAAAATACTAACATAATATACCTAATACATTTATTGGTTAAAAGAAATTACTAATATCTAACAATGATGTATGTAATAAATTTCTTACGATTGGAAGTAATACTATGACATCCTTTGTCAACCTAGGCAACTCACAATAATGTCATTCTTTTGCGGGTTCCACATCATATGGGAATAGAGAATGAAAAGTATGTTGAACGCTTCGCCAAAAATGGAGTTCAATTCTCATTTGTAGTACCAGAGCAACTTGTTATTCGAAAAGCCACTTAAAAATGCAAATTCGGATCTCGTAGCAAAGTCAAATATGCTTCTGCTGGGAAAACATTTTCAGTTTCAGACAAGCGAACAATTTATAACTTATTCACAACAGAGAACATAACAGCCTTTGAGTCCCGGCAGACCAGAAATAAGGCTTATGAATGGCCCAGTAAGTGATACTGCCCAATGCGTGGTCAGAATATGCGTATAACTGTTAGCGATTTATGTCTTCTCTGCTCTCTTACGCACATTCTCTGTTATTGCGACGCAGCATGTGCTCAGTTCTAGAACGCCAGCTAATCAGTTTGTGAACTCTGTTACGATTTCAGGCTTTAACTCGATTGATATTTATGGTGGATTTCTCTCACTATTACAATTTCGCTCCGCCTTCAGTATCCATGCAATTCAGTAGAAGAAATGATTTCAGGGTAAGATGTGCAAGCTTTGGTGATGCCAGATGACTCACTAAGCTACTACATAAATTATTTCTGTGTAAAACGCTTACGGCCGTGCTGCGGTGCCAGACGCTTGTATGAATAAAGAACCTTTCTAAATAGTTTACCATGTGGAAGGACCTCGTCTGTCTCCTTCCTACCAACACATACTAGAGTTCGATTCCCGATCGGGGCAAGTTACCTGGTTGAGGTTTTTTCCGGGTTTTTCCTCAACCCAATATGAGCAAATGCTGGGTAACTTTCGGTGTCGGACCCCGGACTCATTTCACCGACATCATCTCATTCAGACGCTAAATAACCTGAGATGTTGATAAAGCGTCGTAAAATAACCTACTAAAATAAAAAATAAAATAAAGAAAACATACTATAGTTTCTTTCTTTATTTATATAGATTGAAATGATAGGAAGACAGCAAGTATTTTAATGTAAGTTTACAAATGAAGGTTGAGTTGACTTACTAAAATAGTGGCAAACGGAAAATTTATCGGGGTGAGAGGGAACAGTTTAACAAAATAAACATGTTATTCAGTGTTTAATTGAGAAATAGGGGATAAGAGTGATGACATAAGTGAGGAGAGATAGAACTGATTGTAAATTAGTGATGAAAGTGTCAAAATTAGGGAAATTTTAGACGATAGGAAGTACTTCAAATATACAGTAAGTAAACAATAAATGTGGTGAGGTGTTCATTAGAAAGAAGGGAACATTTTAAGGGGAGAGGTTAGAAAGCAAATTGAGAGTATGTATTATAGTAATAGAGGTAACAAAGGTAAAACAAGATGACTGCACACGTCAATGAAAGTTTATTGTAATTAGAAGGTAATGGGGAGCACGAATACAGAGATGTGATGGCGACCCATTACCAAATAAGAGTTGTAGAAATAAATATATCAATATCAATATATTTATATAGAGTTGGCCACCGGCGTAGCTCAGTCGGGTGAAGCGCTTGTCTGCTGATCCAGATTTACGCTCAGGCGTGGATTCGATTCCCGCTTGGGTTGATTACCTGGTTGGGGGTTTCCAAGGTTTTCCCCAACCGTAACGGAAATTTCAAGTAATCTATGGCGAATCCTTGACTTCATCTCGCCAAATACCATCTCCGCAATTCCATCGACGTTAAATAACATATATAGTTGAGACAACGCAAGCCACATTGATTCTATAATGATCGAAAAATTGGCGTGTACTAAGAAACAGAGATACACTGTTCCGTCGATATAGTAGGAGACAGTCAATGTTCACCTACTTAGATATATCAACACGCAGAGCAAGTCTCCTGCAATCGACAAGCGGTAGAGCTTGAAATTCGAGGAAAATGATGGACAGGGAAACACCGATCATACGGGAATATTTAAGAGCTCTTCATTCATTATAAAAAATGAATCTGGTACAACGTTAATACAAATTAAGTTTTTTCCTTGACTATATCTGTCTATAAAATACAATAATAAACAATTAAATAAGTAAATAAATAAACAGATACATATTATTATTATTATTATTATTATTATTATTATTATTATTATTATTATTATTATTATTATTATTATTATTATTATTATTATTCAGAGCTTTTATTTCAAAACTTCTCAGTCTAAATAACTAATTATTTAAATTTAATTTAATTTAAACAAAAAACACGTCAATTTACATATTGAGGGGTAAGTCTGAAACCAGGCTTAATTACATTTTAGATTTCACCCCCATCCCCCAGCCGCCCCCACTTTGAAATTTCAAATAGTAAATATATTTCTTACACTATGAAAGAGCATTCAATTGTTTATACACCTCTTTCGTTTTCGCATCTTTTGTTTTCTATCGTCACCTGGCAACTGGATTGTTGTTATTGTCGATTAGAGCTGAAGAGAATAAAGCTACAAAAACTTATTGAACATTTCATGTAATAGTTGTCTTTGTGTATTAAATTATTTTAAAATGGTGTATACTCTTCAAAAGAGAACAGAAATAATCCTTATTGATTAAATTTAAGAAATTACACAAAATAAGCTGTGTTTTCATCCTACAATCAACTGTTAATAATAAAAATACAGGTTGCCAGGCGACGATAGAAAACAAAAGATGCGAAAACAAATGAATGAGGTATATAAACAATTGAATGCTCTTTCATATTTAAGTATAAAAATATAGGGATGCCATTTGAAATTTCAAAGTGGGGGTGGCTGTGGTTTGGGGGTGAAATCTAAAATGCATTTAAACCTGGTTTTAGACTTTCCCCTCAATATATAAATTGAGTTTTTTTTGTTTAAATTGAATTCAATTTAAATAATTAGTTATTTAGACTGGGAAGTTTTTGAAATGAAAGCCCTGTATAGTATATCTAGGAGGACTACGAATAGAGGGAAAAACATGTATCATGTAAAACAATTGCCTTCAATACTTTGCTGCATTATATTGCCTTATTGTAACATATCAAAATATCAATATGTTATATATTATGCATCTCATCAAGCGTACAATGTAATGCCTTTTAATTTTCATTCATTTAAAAGTATAACATGTCACTGGAATTTGAGTGGAATGTGTAGCACAATACTTTTCACCATAGGTAAAATAAAACTTGTAGCTATATGTATCGGTATCTGGTCAGCTAGCTTCCGAGTCCCACACTTGGAATGGATCCGCGCACTAAGGCTTACACTGATTCATTGTGTGCCCTAAATGTGATGATTGTCCAAGTCAGACAGGTGGTCTAGATGGCGTTTGTGAATTCCATTCTGACAGTATTTTAAGGGAAGTAAGTGAATCGAAGCAGGCAAGGAAATACAATAGTATTTCTATAAGGAATGGGAAGAACATTACGTTTATTGTGGGGAAAGGGAGACCATTAGATGTTTGCTGTCCCAAAAAGTGGTACTAACTTGCTAAAATAAGACATGTCAAGCAGCAATATGAAAACATGCATCGTGCGCACAGCTATGCGCAAGATTAGGGCCTAAGTGTTTAATTTTTTTATGTTAGAATTATGAAAATGTAATTATCTTTTTTCTGAAAAATTAGCGAGAAATTACTAAAGCAATAGAACTGCATAAAATAGCACAACGTGTGGGGGCTATGTCCTCAAAAAAATATCAGTTTTGAAAAGATCATCTTCGTGATGATAAAATATATTTTTAATTTTTTTATGAACTCATTATTAAAATACCTTTTTGTTTACATAAATTTGTGTTTTTAATGTCTATTGTTTGTAATAAATAAACTAATTATGTTTTTATTAAAGATATCATTGAGTTTGTACTGTTATATAACTCATACGAGCCACCACTGAGCAGTAGAAAGGAGAATCTGAGACAATCTAGCGTACGAGGTGGTGAGGTTTAGTGGTTAATAGTTTAAACATAAATTATGTTAAGATGTTGGATTTATATTTTCGTCCCACGCCGTAGCGCCATGGCCTAGTGCAGCGGTCGTCAGCACAGAGCACTCTGGAGCTAGCGTCACTTACCCGCGGAGAACACACTGCACTATGGTGCACTTGTAGCTGCTAGCGGGTATGCTCTCTACCTCTTCCTGCTGCACGACGGGACACACGGGACGGCCCCGCTTACCTTTTGCAAATTTCAGCGAGTGCTGACGACCACTGGCCTAGGGCATCATGTCTGGACTCGCGTTACGAAATGAGCGCTGGTTCCAGTCCTCATGGAGAATGAATTTTCTCATGAAATTTCGGCCAATGTATAGGGCTGGTGCCCACCCAATATCGTGACGAATTTGGGAAGCCGCTAGGTAGCGAAATTCGGTTACGACAATCAGCTATAACGTCTAAGGAATCATTGTGGTAACTACACAATATCTACGTTCTGATTGGATGATCGTTCACCTCTGTTGAGCCATGTGGGCGTAACGTCTACAGTCAGGTGGTGGGACTTGGCCAATCATAGGTTGTCTGCCACGTATTTTATTATTATTATTATTATTATTATTATTATTATTATTATTATTATTATTATTATTATATGCTGATCAGAAGCTGCGCTCGGGCGTGGGTTGGATTCCCACCTAGACTGATTACTTAGCTGGGTTTTTTCGAGGTTTTCCCAAACCGTAAGGCGAATGTCGGGTAATCTATGGCGAATCCTCTGTCTCATCTCGCCAAATACCATCTCGCTATCACTAATTTTATTTCATTGACACCAAATATCCCACTAGTTGAGACAGCATCGCTAAATAACCAAATAAAATATTATTATTATTATTATTATTATTATTATTATTATTATTATTATTATTATTGAGTACTTTATCGAGATCTGTCATCATTCTGTCTCCACTTTTTGGAAGTTTTGCCACGTGTCTCAGTATATATATGTGTGTGTGTTTTTTTCATAATATAGATTTTAAACAGCTTTCAAAAACAGCGAGAGAGAAATACTGTATCATATTTATAGGCAGTCATCTAATTGCAATTGAATTACTACCGATAAGCTTTGAGGATTATCTTGTGTTTTTATGAGGCTACTCGTATATATTATATTGTTTTAAATGCCATACAATTGTGTGTACTTTTCAATTTGGCAAACGATAAAAGAGAAATTAAATGAGGCACAGTTAAGTGGTCACTTCTTAATAACAAAATTTCAGCTCCCCCTGCGAAATATTTGTAGGAAAGTACCTAACTTGTTTTTATAATACAGAGTGATCCAAAAGCCTCCATAATTTTGTATGAAATAGCTGGCTCAATTTAATGGAAGTTGTGTGTGTTAATTTCATATTTCTTCATTACGTTCTCACTACATTTCAAAGTGAGCTCCTGCCTTCCAGAACACTGTTCGCAATATGACAGAATTTCTCTGAAAACATTTTGCAGAATATTTAATATAATGCATGGATGGCAGTGGCGGCTCGTGAACTTGTGGATTGGGAGAGCTGCAGTAGATTTCAGTACATACAAATTTCACTTCTTGATACCATTACTAATAAGTATAGGACAAAAATAAATGCACTACATATCGAAAAACCAAAACTTCCTGACTTAGTTGGGAGATGTCTGTGGGACCATTTGCTAATCCCTAAGAAAAACTAATACCATCGATTTCAGTCTGAATTTCAGATCGGCAGACACTCAACTTACAATCTACCAGTTCATTCTGAATTGTCTTAGAATAACCTTAAACAGTGGCATGTTCCAAATGATTTTTGAGAGGCTCGTTTATATTACTCACGAACTGTAGCAACCCTCGAAACACATCAGGGTTCTTCGAATCGTTTTTTCATCATGTCCCCTAAGGGGAAGTTCATATTGGCCACAAAATTTGATACAATCAATATTTTTTTTTTTTAATAATTTCACGATTTTTTCTCACTTCTTAATTATGTTTGAGAATGTTTGTTCTGCTCGTTTCACTTAATTGCACAGCAGTATGAGTTGCGTAACATAGCCAATGAAACAACATTTTTCAGGTGAGACTGCGAAGATTCGTGCATTTTGCTTTTTAGGGGCAAATGTCCTAAATCTGTCACACCACTCCTAGTACATGCGGCGTCACCACCGAAGAGGAGGCAAGGAAAACAAAATACAGTTTTTTTTTGTTCACAACCACGTAACCACAAATGCTTAGCGTAAATTTCATTGTTATACTTCCTTACATATATGCACTATTTCGGCTGGATGAAGCTTAAGTAAGATTTAAGTCGGGTAACAGACGACCCTTTAATTTCACTTCATTATATCAATATTCTCCCCAAGGGAAAGTTGAGAAAAATAAAATTAATATTCTGTAATTCACACACACTCATGCTTGCAAATTTGCACTGGTTAAGTTACGGTATTAAGACGTCACACCAAAGCAACACTCAGATATACTGATGGTCAACAATTTTCTAAAACTGGAAAAGAAGTCTCTTTCGTATTTTACGTGCTATATCAAAAGGATTCTACTCGTGCAATCATTTTGAGTTAAGGCAAATATTAGGTTCTGCTGGAGGCTGGATATATACGTAATAATAAGGCAAAAGAGAATATTAATTTCGTTATATTAACTCGATAAAATTCTACAACAATAAGTATCTGAAAAGAAAATAAAAATTTTGTCGTTATGTTTCAAGGGAATAGAGAATCCATTTGACGCAGCATTACAATAGCGGTGTGGGAGGAGAGGAAAGATCCCTTGTGGCCTGGCTCTGCAAGCCACTGCAGCGAGATATGGGTTTTAAACAGCGGCAGTTTCCCTCTGCTTCCCTTCACCTCTCTACCCCCTGACCATGCAAGACACACTCTCTATGAGCTGACCACCCTGCAGATCCCAGGACGACTTTGAATGCAGTGTCAATTCCAATATAGTCGACGCGCAAAAAGATTATGCATAAGATAATAGTACATATTCCCGGCCAGATGAAATATAAAGCAATTTATCAATAAAAGCTGTAAAAATTCTTCTAAAAATTAAAATGAATATTATTTTTATTTTCCTATCAAAGCAGGAAGTGCTGCAGCTCTTATGGACGAGCCGCCCCTGATGGATGGGCATTTAGTGGTTCGCGAACCGGAAGTGCTTCGAAACTTCCCTCTAACGCCGGCAGATGGAGCTGTGATTTACAGTGCCGGTCTCTTTATATCGGTCGTTCTCTACCGTACAAATCAAAGCAATTGAAGAATCAGAACCAAACGGGTATAAGTGCACATTAGTTACTTTTAAGAAAATGTGATTGAAAGTGTTTAAGGGGTTAGGTACAGCTTACAGCAGTAAAATTTTGAAAATATTCAACATTTTTTCCTCCATAACTGTACTATGCTCCAACCACGAGAAAGTCTCTGCCGGATGAGACGAAGGAGGGTAATGCTGTGAATGAATGTTGATGTCATAAGATGTCATAAGGTCACACACCTGGGTACTCTTATCTCTATTGGCTAGATCTCACAGTACAAACCATAACATTGATACAGACATATTGATACTACCCTAGTTACAAAATTAGATCACAGTTAATCTCCTGGTCTTTTAATCTCTTCATACAGGAAATAACATATGCAGGAGAGCGCATGGTTTTTAAACTGACATTATAACGGTAATATTATTTATCTACTTCGTTCCAATAGATGAGGCAATAGTAAGCACATTCCTTTCACGGTTGATCTCCTGGTTGGAGAACAGTATCTTGTACAATAATGAAAATTAGTATGTACAAAACACTGTCCAAAATTCAAATACCTGGGAGAAACAGTAAAAAATGAAGAGTCCACTGCAAGAATGATGGATGTCACTTTCTTGTCGAAAATGAACCAAGACTGTCAATGCATAGCTTATATAGAATGTACATATAGCGTTATGTGGCATTAACAATGATAGTCATTGTCCAGTAATGATCGGAAAATCACAGTTAAGCTTTGAGCGCTAAGCATTTCAAACTTTCAATTGCTTATCCTGCAAAATGTATTCCAAATAACATCCATCATTTTTGCAGTGGACTCTTCAATATAAATGATACTCGGGAGGAAAGTAAACACAGAATAAATATGGATACATTGATCTTTCGTTTATTTCATTGGAATATAGGCTATGTAGTGCTATTTAGAAGTTATAAGTGCGACAATACTCTCATGAAAATTTTGGTCGACTTTCTGTGCTGGAACCCTGGTATTAGGCCGAACTTATAGACGTAGGCTATTCACGTCAAAATGCTTCTGAAATAATAGGCTAAGTAAAATTATTCACCATTGTAATAAGTTGGAATCTTTTTCTCTGGCTAGCCTAAACAACTGGATCACTTTTCCATGTGCCTGTGTCTTGTTTGCTATCCCCGGACGTTTCGGAACTTCTTACATGTTCCTATTCAGGGTATTTTCCTCAAGGTGATTATGAAAGTTCTTCTACTCTATTGAGTCAGATAAACTAACAACTAGATCATACCAACATGCCTGGGGCTTAAGATTAACTGTCTGAGACTCTCGGAACAATTTACAAATTCTATCATGTAGCAATTTATATAATAAACTTCCACAAAAAAAAATCAAAGAACTTAACAAAAAAAAAGGTAAAGAACATTTTATTAATACATTATGCCACTTTTATAAATGAATATCTAAATTTAAAATTTTAGTAGTTAACGTTCTCTCCACAGTTTAGTATATACAGTTGCGAAGCTTGGGATGATTTTTTGCATTTCTCGCGATAGTTGCTAGCCGCTTGGAGCGCTGTGAGTACTAGGAACAACAGACTGTGTCACTGCCGTCGTGATCTAATACAGGCCGTAAGGCAGACCATGTAACTCGCTTAACCCGATCACGAAGGGCAGCGTTTCAACCATATAAATTAGTTGGAATGCATAAAGAGTAACATATATTTCTCTAAAATGTAGTGTAATTGCTTTAATAAAATTTAAAACAATGATTATGAGACACTTCAGACATAAATAACTTGCGAGTTAAGATGAAATATTATTTTTGGTGTGAAAATTACGCTGTTCGTATGTGTAATACTTGCCTTTATTTCGATTAAATATTGCGAAATTCTTGTACATTCATTTATGCACGATTCAATAATTTTCAGTTGCACCGCACGGATATTTAGATATGTTGAAATTATAGGTTATGTTTACTGTCCCAGTTGCCCCTTTCTGTCTAATTTTAGTGGTCTCCAATACCCTGCCATTCATATGGAAATATTATAGGTTATGTTTACTATATCTTATATTCCTAAATTCGCAATTATACATTATAATTAAGCATAATGTCATGCATGATACTCCGCACATTCAATTTGTCTGTATTTTAATACTACAATTGAGTATTGAATTATTGTATTTATCTACTACCTAAGAGACGAAGTAACAATCGTACGTACACTAATTTCATAAGAGTGGTATGATAAATTTTCTGTCTCTATTAAGGAAGGTAGATGTGCTATATTAAATCACAATATAAATACATCGGTCGTTGCGATTATGCCTTATTTTTTATTAAACCTCAAAATAGCTTCCATTCTAAACTTAAAATGTTGATGCGAAAAGATTATGTTAACATGTAAAATTCTCTTCACATTAAAATAACACAGTTTTGTAATTATTTCTGCAACATAGGCTATTATGCAACAAGAAGTAAAGGGAACTTATGGACACATTACACTAAATAAAACTTAGCTATGATACGCAATAAAGTTATATATTATAATAATTCACTGAGCTCCATACACTGAAATAGAAAACCCGAACATATATTACGGCCTGGTCTAGATCGAAAAGGCATTGACTGCGCCGTATTTCGCATTGTTGTGAAAGGTTGTGTAAATTGTGAAATGTTCGTTATCGGTTGTAATAACTGTAAATGGCTAAAATACAATAATTTGAATAATAGTAATAATAATAATAATAATAATAATAATAATAATAATAATAATAATAATATGGGACAAGGAGACGTTTGTAGCACTATAAATTCTAAGAAAAAGAGGTCAGAGTTATCCTTCTTCCGAAAGATCCAGGAAGGTGAGTTTATAAAATATAATATATACTTTATGAAAATAATATATAAACCTTATGTATTTCGTATTTCAATAGTGGAAGGAAGGTGTTAATTTTTCAAAAGAACACGATATCAAAAGTACAATACATTTTATCGTCTGCTAGGGAAAGAGTCTGTGATGAGGCGATAGTAGCGACCCTGGTGGCTAGCAACTATCTATGGATGCATATTTCAACTGTCTATGTTTGCATATTTAGTAAGTATTGAGCTTCGCAACTGTATATACTAAACTGTGGTTCTCTCCTTGATACTGCCCTTGATTTTATGTTCCAGGTAACCCAGAGTTGAAGACAAGACAGGGAAAATTAAACAGAGAAGAGACTGGATGGAATAGTGGAGACTGAAGATCGAGCTTAGCCTATATATTTAAGAATTTTTTTTCATTTCATTTAGTATTAATTTTTTAAGCTTATTTAGAATTAAGTTTGTTTGTATTATATTGTATGTTATATCATTTTGCCATGAATGCTTATAATTCTATCGGCTAATAAAGATCTAATTTAATCTAATGCTCATAAGGGTTGTATGCTCAAAGATGATTATGAAGGATCGTCTAGTCTCTTGAGTCAGTTATGTCCGGATGCTCCAAACAACTTGATCAATTGTAGACGTATCTTTATCTTTAGATTTACTGTCTCCGACTTTCGGAACAGGTTCCATCATAAGGGTTGCATTGCTCAAGATAATTATGAAGGATTGTCTACCGCCTTGTGCCGGTTAAGTCTTAATGTTAAAAGCAGATTGATTAATTGCGGCATACCCATGTCTTTAGATTTAATGTCTCCTACTTCCGGAACTGCTTACAGGTATCAAGATGATTAATTGATTATGGAAGATTGACTACTCTGCTGAGTCCATTATATCTGGGTAGACAAAACAACCAGCTCAGTTGTCGACATATCTTTGTCTTGAGATATATTGCATCCGATTTTCAAAACTACTTACAGGTTCCATCATAAGGATTGAATAAGTCCAGGATGATTATAAAAGATCGTCAATCTATTGAATAAATTATATCTGGATAGTTCAAACAACTTGAACAGTCTTGAAATTTACTGTCTCCGATTTCCGCAAATATTTGCAGGTTCCATCATAAAAATTGTACTCTGCTGAATCAATTGAAGACCTAACATTGTAAATGTGCAAAGTATCAATTTTTCAAATTTCATTTTATTCAGTCCAAGGGAGGAATATCCATATGAGAATATACTAAGTTGTCTTTGTCGTAGCTAAACTGTAAGTGACTCATTCGTGTGCCAAAAGACGGTGTTGTAGGTATCTCAACATGCATTTCGCAGTGTGTTTTTCATTAATATCTCAGAAAGTTGATTTTGGCACTTAGCACATTTAGAATGTTAGATCCTCAATTATATCTCGGTAGTCCAAACAACTTGATAAGTTGTCGACATATCTGTATCTTGAGATTACTCTTTCCTACTTCCGGAACTACTTACAGGTTCGCATAAGAATTGTGTTGTCCAAGATTATTATGAAGGCTCGTATAATAATAATAATAATAATAATAATAATAATAATAATAATAATAATAATAATAATAATAATTTATTCAGTGTTCTGCCCAAGGGCAGGTCTTTCACTGCAAACCCAGCTTTCTCCAGTCTTTTCTATTTCCTGCCTTCCTCTTTGTCTTCTGAATAATAATAATAATAATAATAATAATAATAATAATAATAATAATAATAATAATAATAATAATAATAATGTGGCTTTCAGGAGTCAGGCCACTGTTAACCCGTTCCGATCTCAAATCAGATGTTTTTCATAAATATCTCAGACAGTTGTTTTTGGCACTTAGCACATTTAGAATGTTAGATCCTCAATTATATCTCGGTAGTCCAAACAACTTGATAAGTTTTCGACATATCTGTATCTTGAGATTACTCTTTCCTACTTCCGGAACTACTTACAGGTTCGCATAAGAATTGTGTTGTCCAGGATTATTATGAAGGCTCGTATAATAATAATAATAATAATAATAATAATAGTAATAATAATAATAATAATAATAATAATAATAGTTTATTCAATGTTCTGCCCAAGGGCAGGTCTTTCACTGCAAACCCAGCTTTCTCCAGTCTTTCCTATTTTCTGCCTTCCTCTTTGTCTTCTGAATAATAATAATAATAATAATAATAATAATAATAATAATAATAATAATAATAATCATGTAGCTTTCAGGAGTTAGGCCACTGTTAACCGGTTCCGATCTCAAATCAGATGTTGAGGATTCTCTTCAATGGTCTTCCTTGGTTTCTTGTACCTGATGGGGTGTAATTTTTAAGTATTCTAAGCAATCTATTGCGTGGCATTCTGTTCGCATGTTGTATCCATCGTGATTTATAATTTTGGATTTTATCGAGAACTGGGTATAGGCATACTTCTAATTCTTCTAAAATGTCTGTATTTGTTTTAAAACCATCCCACTTATATTCTAACGATTTTCTCTTATATCTCATTTCTGCTCTAGTTATTCTACAATAATAATAATAATGAAATATTATTTAATCATTATTATTATTCATTCATTCATAGTATTCTGTCCAAGGGCAGATCTTTCACTGAAAACCCAGCATTCTCCAGTCTTTCCTATTTTCTGTCTTCCTCTTTGTATCTCCATATATCTTAAAGTCGTCTTTCATCTGATATCTTCTTCTGGCCCGAACTCTTCTCCCGTTCACCATTCCTTTTAGTGCATCCTTCAGTAGACAGTCCCTTCTCAGCCAGTGACCCAGCCAATTCCTTTTCCTCTTTCTGATCATTTCAGCATCATTCTTTCTTCATCCATTCTTTCCAACACAGCTTCGTTTGTTATTCTGTCTGTCCATTTCACACGCTCCATCTTTCTCCATATCCACATTTCAAATGTTCTAGTCGCTTCTCTTCATTTCGTCGTAATGTCCATGTTTCTACCCCATACGATGCTACACTCCACACAAAGCACTTCACTAGTCTCTTCCTTAGTTCCTTTGTACCGTGGAAAGACTCATAATGCTATGCCATGTTTGCAGTTTTTCTTGGGAAAGGTAAATGCGGTAGCTTTCCGTTGCTTTCCACACACCACACTCTCTTTCGCATCTTAAATGATCCCCGGGGGCCCCAGCGTGGAGGTGAGGAGAGTGGATTTGAATAATTAGGCCCTCCGGACATCACCGAAATTCACCGCAAGGGTTAAATATCAGTTCTATCATGGTTTTTGACCCGATCAAAGACCAGGAAATCCCAATTAGCCTTTGCCCCTATTATTATTATTATTATTATTATTATTATTATTATTATTATTATTATTATTATTATTATTAAAGAATTCAGGTTATACCATACTTGATGACAGGAGAAACAAGTACACGATGAGGAAATTCACATGGAACCTGTAAAGAATTACCATTTGGAAGTATGAACAAAATTGGACAGATCATATGGATAGAATGACCTACAGTAAATTCCCAAAGACAATTCTGAAATACTGCTCTACTGGAAAAAGATCCCTTTGCCGCCTCAGAAGAGATGAATGGCAAATACAAGACTGTAACAGGCCACGTGGCCAAATACGGAAAAGAATGATGGAAATTAAATTATTGTTATTATTGTTATTATTATTATTATTATTATTATTATTATTATTATTATTTTGTCCTTAAACTGCAATTTGGTACACATTCTTCACTAAGTGAATTACAACAGAAGAGAAGTTCATCTCATTCAAGTGATTGAAAGTTCTCCACATTGTACATACCCTATTTATAGTATGGTGGCATTTTGAATTGCAGTGAGAAATTCTTCCAGAGTCCAGTTATTTTGCAGGAGTTTACTGAAGGCAAGAGAGACTATAATTTTCATCGATAAAATTATTGGTGCTGTTTACACAGACTTAAGCTCTTGATTTATGTGGCTAACTTTTGGTATATCTAACGAATTTATGAATTTCTGTTCTCTTTGAATGTGTTGTTATGAGAATTCCAACACTTACTGTGATCCGAAGTAGTGCTCTAATATGCCATATCTAGGCTGTTATAATGTCAACTGCAGTACAAGATTCGTTTCTAACATTGCTTCCCTATTGTCATCATAATCATAATCATCATCTCAGTTTATAGTTACATGCATAATAAGACGTCCAAATATATTTATTGGTTAATTGATTATTCTGAAAAAAAAAAATATAGTCTTCTTGCTATGCGACACGTGCAGAGTAGCTGCTTTCTCATTTTTCTGTAAGATGGTTGTCAGGTTCTCTTTCACAGTCTACCTACCAACTATTAATGAAATTAAAATTCCAAGTCTTTCAAATACAAAATATCCTATTACAAATTCTTAGGGACTCTTTACATATCATCCAATATCATTTATATTTTCAAGAAAGATAATTTTGTCAATATGACATTTTGGCATCAAGCGAATCCCTAATCCAAAATTTAGTAGTTTTTTAAATTAATCGACTTAAATAATATAACTGTTCTGTATTCACGTTCCTTGTGGTCACCCTCACTGGAGGGCTGATGATTTAATCAAATCCTTCTCTCTGCTTCAATTGCTGAAAGAAACTTTATACTGTATAGTAAAAATTCTGTTGTTTAAAATACTAAAGGCTGTATTATAATTTTTAACAATGTACATTTTATTTTTTACTATTACAGCTCTTTATATTTCTTTTTAGTTATTATGTACTTTGTAAATCTTTGTTCAAAGTAACAAATGTTTATGATTTGAATTCTTTAGTTATACTCTTTTCTTTGATACTGGTGTTCGATTTGCTGGTCGTTGTTGTTATGTCACATGTAGGCTAGTTGTATTTACATTTTTTACTTATAATTTTATAGAAGTCTGGTGAATTTTGGCCTATTTATAACATAGTGTGATTTGTTTTTGTTTTTTTTTTCAAGCTAACTGTTGATGGGAGTTTTTGGCTATGTTATATAATTGTTTAGTGATTTTTAAATGCAAATTTACCCTCCAGTGATGGTAGTGTTGATGATGAAAAATGATTTATGTATCATTGTATTGTTTTTAAATACATTAACTTTACTCTTCATGGTCTGCATACAACAAAAAAATGAAAGAGCCCCTCATCATTAGTAGTTGAGGAGGGAAATACAATTTTGAGCTTTAAAATTGTAAAAATATTGATATAACAAAGTGAAATGAACTACTGGGATAAGATAAGTTATGAAATACTGCAGAAGTATTTATACAGTAATGATAATGTTTTCATCTGAACAACACTTGAGTGGAAATATGTAATATAATGTTCATTTTGCCTTTTATAAACAGGTGGTAATATAATATGCATCATCACCAGCTTCAGGTTGGAAGATCAGAGAGCCATCATATCTGTGCCAATGCCGTGGCTTTTAGTTATTTTCCTGTTAAAATATATTTGTAGTTGGTGAATTGATACAATGTTCTACATTACTGTCAAGTACAATCATGAAACTGTTCCCGATTAGTATTTATCTCCAAACATTTAAATATCCTTGACTACAATGAAAATTTAAACATTGATGGTGTAATACTACAGTACTGCAATACTATAGTACGATTAGTACGCTGCAGATTCACAATTACAACTTATAACACTTTAACACGTGACCGTCTTGTTCAATTGCGCACATGAAAATTTTTAATCTCAAGTCTTGCTCTGGTGTGGAATACAGCGTAAGTACATATCGGAAAAGTTAGGTTATTTACTCAATCTCGCCAGTCAGCAAAACTGTGACGTCATAGCAAGTTGTCACTGTTCCCACGCGCAGGGGAGGAGATGGATTTGTTCGGAAAGGGTACTGTACTCTTGAAACGAAGTACATATTTTTCAGTCTCAAACACACAAACGTCGACCCAACGAATGAAGTAGAATTTCAAATTTAAAATACTGCTTTCCTTGCGTTTATTACATTTTCTCTCTCCCGTCTCTGGATAATTATTTACAGAGAAATATACTTTATCATTTGACGTCATGTCTTTCACGGTGAGGCTTCCATTTCCCTCAAGAAAGGAATTTAAATGGCGCCTTTATTGCGATTGGTTGAAAATAAGCACTTTCAACCAATCATCGCCATTGTTTCCTCACATAGCGACGTGATAGTTTCGGCGTTCATTCACCCAATAGAAGGACATGACGCATTTACCCTTCAGGGGCACTTCTTAGCGAATTTAAATGTAAACTGTGTTTTCATTGGTAGTATGCTTCCAATCGTGATGTCACAACGCGGAAGAAGCCAATGGGAAACATGGAAACAAGCTTGTTGGGCTCCCGTAGGGACACATCAGACACATCAATCAACGCCAGTATTTTGCTAAAAGCCACGCCTCGCTTAGTCAATAAATTTTGAATATTGAGTAGTGTACGTGTAACATCTGTGTTTTAGAAGTATTTTTGTGCATTAAAAATCATATCACAACTGATTTGTAAGGTAATAAACCCAGTGTCGACCTTTTCTGTTGCTGTCGGAATTGTCCTAGCGCCTCCTCTGCGCTCGCTTGCTTCGGTGCGAGGGAATCACGGGACCTGATCCACCGTGGTGCGCGACCACGCCAGTTTAGTGCAGTGTCTGCCATGTTTGAAGTTATCAATGCGGTGGGGCGTGCTTCTTCGTTAATGACTCGTGTGTTGGATCAGTGAATGATATGTTCAACTAGATTGCAGCATTGAAGATTGTCTATACCGGGTGCATTATGGTGTATGCATATCTTGATTATAACCTCATCCCTGTGCTAGAAATGGTGTCATACATGGCTCGTGAAACCTCGTATTTGCACCTACAATCTGTAGTAGTTCGGGTGAAGTGAAGTGAATGTTTGTTTTGAGTAATTTTGCTAGTAAATATACTGCTAGTGAGGATGCTGTTATATTCCAGAAGAACAAACGCATATTAAAAAATTACCACACATTATTTACTTGTCTGGGGCGGCAGTTCTGTTGTTATTTTGCTTCCCGTGCTTTTGACCCGAGTGGGCGAGTCCATTGCTGCCGTCTCGGGGGTGTGAGGATAACAGATGGGGTGTTGAGGATCGAGGCCGACAAAACCGTTAATCGTTTTACCTTGGAATTGGCTGATTGAAGTGATTGTTTCGTATTCTGCGAAGATAAATCAAGAACTGGAATTGTATCTTTGTTGGGTGAACGTTCCTTTTGACGTTGTGTTTTGAGAGAAGCATCAGCTTTTTACGCCAAGTTTGAGGATGATTTTCACTGTGACTGCCGACTGTGCTCGGTTATTTTGGTCGTTCTAACAAACTGACGCCGTCCTTACACAGGATAAAGACCAGTGTCCACGTGAAAACGATTAATTTATGTGGAAATGATCACCTATAGTGAGGAATGATTACATAGGCCTATACATAGTCCACAGAGTTCAATCCATTGACTGCACCCATGTTGGTTTGTTTACATTTTTTATGGGGTTAGGCAGAATAATAATAATGTGCAGTCCCTTGTTGTTTGAAATCATTTTATAATTACATTTCAACATCAGTGCAATTTTACCGCCTCTTAAGACCACGTTTTATCTTCCCGTATTTATTGGATGTGTAAACAGTGCTGTAAAAATAACTGACACAAAGGCCGATGCAAAGAGGTGTTTGGCAGACCAATTGCAAGTAAGCAATTTCTCAGAGTGAAACTTTCTGTTATAAAGGCCTTAGTGTCTGTAGTTCTGATTGTGAATTGAATACGTGTTGACTGTAATTCTGGAGCCAAACCTGCAGTTTGGTGGCAGCGTTCCTCATGGTTCGATGGTGCTCTTGAATGCGGAGGTGTCGCCGGTGGCCACACGGGCAATGGACAGCTCGGTGGTGGTGCAAGCCAAACGTCCTGATGCTTGGCATAAGCATGAACAATTGATGCTAATGGAGAAGCAGAAACCAAAACGTAAGTCCTTTAAAAAGTTGCGTCCTTATATTCTGCAATACATATTATTGAAATTGTCATAATAGGTCATGTAGTAGCAAATGGGAATGGAAATTTGGTGTTAGGGAGATGTCATACTGAAACATAAAGATGATCATGATCATTGATGGCATTTGAATTGTTCAGTTGCCATTCATTATAGGGCCTAGTTAACATTTGGGAGAGAAAATTTGGTCCTAGGGAGATTATCATACAGAAACACGTAGATAATCATGTGCTTTGGCCATGTTTACATATTTGATGGTAGGGCCTATTAAGTCATTTGAAATGTTATGTTACTGTCACAATTAACTTTTGACTTGAGAACATAAATAAAGCTAAACTAGCGCTGAGGTAGTTCCCATCGTATTCCGCTTATACACCTTGCAAACACGAATCTGTGATAGGTTAGGTTTGGTTAGTTCATGCTTTTATTACTCCTTGCATATAGCTGCTATTAACTGGATCTCCACAAAAGTAAACTTTATAAATTCAACGATTTTCACTTCCGGAATCACGATAACTACCTCAGCGCTAGTTTCACGATAAATAATATTAAAATTAATGCAGAGCAAGCCTTAGGCTACTTCAGAAATTTTATAAGCTTGTTAATATGCAGAAACTGATGAAAACATGTTTACCTTTTTGTTGCCTATATTCAGTTTCTATAGGTATACTACTTATCGACTTTATAGCCTACTAGGCCTATAATCAGTCACAGTTTCTGTAGAATTAACAGACTGCTGAAAATGATAGAGAAATTTGGAAGAATTTTACTTTTCGCTGCAGGATACTGTATAAATTACTAGTCCAGGCATCTACGAATAGTACTTTCTGACATAATAGGCTTCTCAATTGCATTTACTTACCTGAAGTACTTAGACTATCAGAAGTGAATGAGTACCTAGTCCAAGCAGACTGGTGCTTATCATCGCCTAGACCTATTCTCATCTACATGTAATTTAAGCATGCTCAGCGTTGTTTGTATTATTGAAATGCAGAAGATAGGTCTATATAGCACAGCATATTTACAGCAGTGAGTTAGCGTACATAGCACTCACTATCAAATTGAAATTACCTACCATATCAGCGAATAAATAAATTATAGGCTATTTAATAGTTTAGGATGAATGCAATTTTGTTGCTAGGCCTATAGAATTTCATACAGAACAATTTCAATCTCTATCATCTAGAGTATGGTCATAAAGTTCTCGGATTTAGAATGGTAGTCTAGGAGAGAGAATGTAGGTCTAGATATTCCTCTTCTTGCTTAGTTTTTTCAGAGTAATTAAAAATATTGTAGATATTGTTGCAACATAATCTATACGCAATAGGCTAATTCAAGTATTGTTCCAACATAAACCTATTTAAGTTGTTAAAAACATTAGTTTGCAAATGAATGTGTAATAGGCCTAAATAATGTTTGTTTCATTGTATGAGAATAAAATTAGAAGCCTTTAAACTCTCCAATAAACAATAAAATTGATAGAAATATTCATGAATTTAGAATTTGCTAACGTATGAGTGATTACTGATTGCCTAGTTCACCTATTTCCTGTTTCAGTATTGCTAAAATTATTAGTCTCATAAGCAGATTAGATTAAAGAAACGTTTGTGGACGTTTTGAGAAATCGTCTCAATTCATCAATTTAGAGTTTGCAAACATGTGGAAAATACTGATTGCATACTTCACCCATTTCCTATATTATTAGAACTGCTAAATTACTTGTATAATCAGTTTCATAGCCTTTGGTTATTTTGAGAAATTGCTGAAATGTCACAAGTTGACATGGGTTATTTTAATGTATTCAGAGGGACTGTAGCCTATAGTAGCATGTATAGCATTGTTAGCCTAATTTTCTGTGTATTGCGCTTTCTGAAGAAGATTTACATGCTTTATGAGATTTTGTATATTATTTTGAAAACCTATAATTTATTATTGATGATTATCACATGCTAGGTGTTTTAATGAAAAAATTTGGAACATAGCCTATAATTTTCATCTGACAGTTTACTTTCAAAGCTAGTTTTTGATGTTGTGTCTGATAATAATAATTGTAAAATTACATGCTAAATAGAAGCCTACACCTTGTATTGAAGGAGGAGGAGCAAGAAATGGTGATGAAGAAGCAGGCGAAGAAGAAGGAGAAGATATCAGCATTATAAATTATTTCATTGTGTAGCTGAATTGTACTATTGAGTAATTTTATTTTATACTTTTGGTATTCTGCAGCAATTCATACATTTTTTTTTTTTTTGCAAGCTCAAACATTACTGCAGGTTTCAGATTTGCTGTCACTGCGTACGGATGTTGCATCACTTTGCACATTTTCATTTTCATGTACTGGCCAAGTGTGTCGAGTTAATGCGTTGTGTAGGGACTTCTTCTATAGGAAGTAAGCATTTGCATTTTCACTCTAGTAATGATTAATCTTTAAGTAACTTGGAATTTTATTCAGCGCTCCTGTCAGGTACCTATTCAATTTGTTTACTATACTGGTACCTACAAGCTTATCTCTTGGTTCCGCTATTAGTAACTTAAGTGTAACCTGTTAGAAAAATGTTTCCAACATGAAGATAAGTTGGTGACATGAGGTTTTCTGTCCTACAAAACTTTACCCTTTACTCCTCAACTTATTTGTTTTCGGGATGACGTTTAGGCATTTACGCATGTTATTGTAAACAGTAGAAATGAGGCTTTTCTCTATTGAGTAGACCAAAAGTGCATGCCCATAATGTGGACATTTATTGGAATAAACTGTTTTTTTTAACGTTCTCAGGTACTTTTCGCACAGATGTAACATATGTACAGGAGACCTCCTGCATTTTAAGTAGCCTACACATTTTTGAGTCTTAAGAACAAATGTCATGAAGACTGGTCATGCTGTGCATTATCTGACCATAGATCTTAACAGGCTATAATTTCGTATCTCGACCCTTTCAAAATGGCGGACATACGAATTTCTGAGTTGAGCATCATTGAAGCTCATCCAGCGCATGGTTATGAAACTTTGTATGATGTGTAATTAAAAATAAACAATTTTTGTGCGATTAAAAGAAAAGTGACATAAGTGTAATTTTGAGGTTATGTTATCATAAAGTAGGCTACTTGAGAGACCAGGCCTAGCCTGTAAAAGAATTTAACATATTAATAAACAGGTCGTAGAAATATACGCCATTTTGAAACAAACGTGTAGACCTAGTAAAAACTTAAGATTGAAATTGTTGGTACTCAGGCCTACCTATCTACTAGTATTCCTGAAATGTTGGAGGAAGTTAGGTGTAATGCATCTTTTAAACGGCTATGTTTTTAATTACATTGGGAAATAATAAAACGGAGCATGTCTAAACCGACATTTAATATTAAATGTAATAATGTAGTAAAATAGTGTCTTCAAATTGGCCTATTTGTATTTTGTGAAGCATGTAAAATTTCAGTTGAAATGATATGGACATGCCAGGAGGATGGAATACGACAGGCTACTAGAAGAAGTTATGGAATGGTATCCGCCAGGAAGACAGAAAGGAGACAAGCCCAAACTTGGTTACAAGGAATTGGTAGAAAAACGAAAGAAGATTACCGTAACAGAGGGAGATTGAGGAAACAGAAAAAAAACTGGAGGATGGGGATAAACTAAATGAGCACATAAAAGTTGTGGTATTTTGAAAGGGAACAGACTGAAAAAAAAATCAGATTTATTGATTTAAAATTTTTTGAGAAAGATAACTCAGGACAGTCTCATGAATTGTAGTTGTTACGTTCATTTTTGCGCACTGTGAGTGATAGCTTTTCATGCTGAAGACCTGAGTTCAAATCTCAGCGTGTCAAAGTGGAATTTGTGGTGAAGGAAGCCACCGGTGTAGCTCAGGCGATAGGCACGTTTGCTTGCTGATCCGTTTACGCCCAGGCTGGGTTCGATTCCCGCTTGGAATGATTAGGCCTACCTGTTGGTGTTTTTCCAACTCTTAAGGCGAATGTTAGGTAATTACTCGCCAAATACCATCTCAGTATTATCTGTGTCATCAACGCTAAATAACCTAGTAGTTGATACAGTGTTGTTGAACTACTACTAAAACTATGGTGAAGAAATGCGATGTTGGGGCAGATTGACCTTTTTTCCGTTTACTGTCATCCATGAAATAAATGGGAGAAATTGTACTGTCTTATGATGGGCCAACAGACTTGGTGGTCGATAGTAGATGCAACACATTACTCATCCTTGAGAGGTGATTATGGACTTGACCTTTTGGACCTAAAGATAAGCCTCACACAAACACACAAAGTTTGGTTAAAATGAGAAATTTCGTAGGAAGCAGCATCTGAAGTATAGTCAGATTTGTGAAGAGTGGAATGTGAAGAATATTGAGTATACTTGTCGAGCAATTTCTGCCTATTAACGGATTTCAACATGTTGTGAAATATTTTTTGAATACTGAGAATTTGTCGTCGATTTGTTTTCTTTTATATATGCATTGAACCTATGTCATTTGTTGAGACCTTGCTGTTGGAGTACTTCATTATTATAGTAATATAATAAAATGATGGTGGTAGGTAATAATAATAATAATAATAATAATAATAATAATAATAATAATGCTCCATCTGATGTGTTATTTCGGTCTTCTAAGTGGACGTCTTCAACTGGTTCTCTATCAGTATCATGCCATGTGAAGGCCTGGTGTAGTCCATGCGGTTAACACGTTGGATCCATTTGCATTTATAAGTTAATGTTGTCTACAACTGAAACAATGTTGCGTTTCACAAATTCCTGATCTCTTTTGTGAACTTCCTGACAAGAGAATCATTAATGACCGCATGTCGGAATCCATCCTCACATTGCGCACATTATTAGATTTCCACATTAGTTAGACAAATTTAAGAAAAAGGCCCATAATGCAATGGGGTTCGCGTAAGATTAGTTCTCAAAAAGATAATATGGCCGTCTTTTCAATGTTGCCAACTGTTGAAAAGGTATCACCAAAGCAGATAAAATCACAATACAATATAGGCTACTGAAAAAACAATATAATAATAATAATAATAATAATAATAATAATAATAATAATAATAATTAAAAATAATAATAAATGATTAATATAATATTAAAATGTATTTTGTCTGGCAACATGAAATTTATTGGTTTGACTATAGGCCTATAGTTATATTTATGAAACCTAATCAAAAATTTTATTTTGTTTGATCACATGAAATGATTAGTACGACTCCGAAAACCGAATACCATTTTAAAATGTTTATTTATTATTTATTACTATATTATTTATTAATATTAATTACGTTCAAATTTCAAATAACACTGGCTAGTAACTTACGTTTCATGAACGTTGTCAGCTTCTTGAAAGGCAAACGATGCTGTCAACCTAACAGTTGGAAAGTAACTGCCAGTTGTAGTATTTGTCAGTACCGAAATTCGAAACGAAGTTGGCAAAAGAATATTCAACCTGACAACTAGAAAATCGCTAGCATATCATTGGCTTAGGCCTACTTTAAAAATCTCGTTAACTGCATTAGAGGAAATAGAACACGAGAGCAAAATAACTTCCTATTCTTTTTATATCCCATCTAACTTATGCATTTGTTATTTGTAAAATATAGCAACATATGCAGCCTTACAAGGTGTTATCTGGAGACGCATTTAGAAAATATAGACAGATTTTTGACATTCGGAAAAAAATTGGACTTATGGGGCTTTAGAAGTAAGTGATGGGGGGGGGGGGCAAATGATTAGGTTCACACTTCAAGACCCGGACTATAGTTGTAAGGTTGTGACATCAAAGCTTGAATGAAGATTGTCGAAAAATTGAGTAGCTCACGGCCTTGATAATGTCAGTGTTGACTCAGCTGGCGTAGCGCGTTGAGTGCACGATATTGCCTCACATGTCACGTGACAGTGTAATGATTCATGTCACATGGCACCTCGTACTTCAAGTACGTACTGCAACATTCAGATTAAGTTTTTACACCCTATAGTATGGGTGTCGGTAACTAATTTCAGAATTTTTGTACTTACTGTGGAAAAATATATGCTGTTTCAGATGAAGTATCTATATTAGTTCAAATAAGTTACAGTTCCCTTATGAGTGTAACTTTGTAATTTTTCCCATGAACTTTCTCTCTTATTTGCCCGAAATATGCTATAGAGAAAAATTATGCGTTTGAAATGTGTTTTTAGTGTTTGAGGAAATAGGCTACGTATTTCCATTATTAAGTGGATTAAAAATGTTGTCCTTTGTCATTACATTCTGTACTTTATAAATACTTATTGAATTTTGTTTGTAATTCAGTATTTATAAAAAAACTTATTGAATTGTGTTTACTTGCAAAAGAAATACACAGAGTGAAATGTTAGAACCTTTTATTTTGTAAAGGATTAGTATTATGCATATTAAGAGGCGCTCTTTTAACTTAATACAGAATTAAGTTCATTAGCCAAGCTTTGCTGTATAATATTATTAAAAATATATATACAAAATGACAATTTTTATAAAAATTAATTCATTTCTTTTTTTTTTTTAAGCAAATGAGTTATTTACGAATACCCTAATGATAATGTGTTGTACTTAACAAAATTTCTTGATTTTGTAAAGTAATTTTTCAGACAAAAATGTTATTGTTCAAAGACATCTCTATAGGCCAATCCATTCGCCATAAGTGAATGAAATAGTTAATTTAGGAGACTCCTTTTGTGAAATAATGTCAATTACGCGTACACTGTTTAACAACAAATTTTCTAGAATCTGGTATATTCCACTAGGTAACTTATTGTATAAGTTTTTACCTATATGAATAATTTTTACAGTAGGCTTATAAATAAAAATTTGAGTTTATTATTCTAGTCATGCTGTCATAAAGGATTGCGTTATATGGCAGTAAACATTTTTATTGAGTCTCCCTATGGATATAAAAATCATACTCAAAACATAAGATTATTTAGGGCCAAATTAAAGAAGTAGGCCAACCTAATTTCTCATGCCTTCTATTCTGTAGGTGAATTTGACATCCAGCAACGTTGCATGAATATTTTTGTCTTGCATTAAGTATCGATACTAACCTCTTGTGTTGTACTAGTATAAAACTCTTCTGTATATATTTCAACTAGACTGTGACTATAATTAAGACTTTGTAGTACTATTAAGATTGTTTTGACATGTTCCATATTCTAGCTGTGAAGCGATGTACGAATGCCATGGAATGCAAATAAATACAATACAATGTCTGATAGTGTCTGTAATCTGCATTAGATGTTGTATTGAAGAAGGTGAAACATGATGTAGCTGTTCACTGATTTTATTAAAAATTATATTTTCGTTGAATTACTTCTATTAAGTTCTTGGGTTTTTTGGTTATTTTCAATGCAGGTTCTAATTTTTTAATTTCTGTAAGCTGTGTCCTAATATGTATGGACTTTCAATACTCTTTCGTGTTTTCTTCATCTTCTCTACAAAATATATTGATAGTGAGTTTCTCTCTGAAGTATGGTATTATAATTGTAGGCCTATCCTTTTCTTTTCGGCTCAGTTATCTGATACATTAGTATCATTCCTCTTCTGATATAGTGTTGTGATATGTTGTATTCATTTCTGATTGGTTCAGGTGTGTAATTACCTCGTATAATACGTCTTGTCTTTCTGATTATCAAGTTTGTATGTAACATTATGCCAGCTTTTTCTTTATGATGTTCGTGATGATCCTTTAACTTTAGCTGTTATCTTTTGTGTCAATTTTCCTGTATTCTTTGCTCTGGATATTACACATACAGTATACACGTGTCTTTTTGTTAGGGCTATATCTTAATTAACTTACTTTCTTTTTGTTTCTATACCGTACTTATGTGAGTGATTTTTTTAGTAGCTACTGAATTTATATTCTGTCAAGTAGCGGTTCATTCTGTTTCCAAGTTTCAGTATATTTCCACTACCGTTTGGTATATATATTTTTTTTACTTATTATTGTACTACTAAATGGATTGTGTGGTTTCATTTATTTATTCTTTCACATTCTGTTTACAATCTGTTTTTGGATGTAAACCATTGAGTTTTGTAATCGAATGTTCGGTTGTATTAGGTTTTTTTGTGCACTGTAATAAGGTTGCCATTTTCTGATTTTCAACATTGTGGTCTCTTAAGTCTATTACTCTCTGTAGCTTTTGTGTGTGTGTATGTTATGTGGGTGATCTGTATGTTTAAAAATCAATTACACGAAAATTGTTACAACAGAAATCTATGTCCTCCCTATCTTTGTGATAATATTTTCTCCAAATTTCCCAACGAAATTGTAATTAGTTGATTACCAATTCTGGCATTAAAATTCCTTGCTATGATAATGTACTCAATGTCATTTATATTTAAAATATTTTGTAAGTAATTGTGAACTATTTAGCTTTCTTATATAGTTTCTTCTTCAGGTCTACAGATATTATGTACAGTCATACAATTTGGAAACTTGTATTGTTCTGCATATTACTGTGTATATTTCTTCTTGCCAGAAATTAGTCATTTTTCTTTCTTTGATTTAAAATTATTGCTACTTGTGTCTTAGTTATACATTTTGTATTAAATAGGCCTATGTAGTAAAAGCTATCGTATTAAGTAGTTCTTCGCAGTTTCTTCTTTATTCCTGTTCAGATTCAAACTTAAATCGGAATAGTCTATCTTATTTCTGCAAGTTAATTTTACTTCCAGATATTGAAAGTCCTTGTATGTTCCTGAGTAAGTGACTAGCCTTTGCAAATGAGGTCACTGATGAACTAACAGGTACCTTCAAACTTGTGAGGAAAGATTCCTCCTATTCTGGTTGGAGCAAGAGGTACCGCTACTGTCTTCATGAAAGATGTGTTTAAGAGGCTTGGACTACCTACATCTATTATTCCGATTGTAACCTTAGCTGCATTGAAAGGATCAATTGCTCTCCTGAAGAATCACCTATATTCGAAATCAAACTAAGTTCAGTAGCATTCTTTACTTTTTTGTAACACTTACCTTTTTAAAAATAGGTATATTTTCACTAATCTCAAAAAAATTATTTGCAGTTATGTACTTGTAGGAATTTCATTGTTAAAACAAAATCAATGGTTTTTCATGAACTTGTAAAAATTTCTATGGTTAAATACTCTTTCTCCCTTGTGGCAGCTCACGAATGGTGAGAAGCTATATAAATTTAAAATTTAATACCCTTGAAGATTCTACACATACGGAAATTCCAGTTTTTTTTTCTTTTGCAGAAATGAAGTTCATGAGAAACAAGGTTGTATCGTAATAGATCAAATAGTAATACAGAGTGTTAAAAAAAAGCGTTCAATATTTTAAGAAGTGTAGTGTTCATCAAAACTTTCTTGGTTTGATGAATACTACCACCTCTTAAAATATTGAATTTTTTTCTTTTAGTTGAAATCATATTGAGCCTCTCCTGTGATGTTGATGAACAAATACTCATATTTCGAAAGATATTTATTTTAGGATTCATGTTTATTAGACTTTGTTTTGGTAGGCCTAAATACTATCACCTTTCAAAAAATATATTTATTTTTTAATGTTCTGTATAAGAAATTAATTGAAAAATATTCACTCGATAATAAAATACTATATGAAAGCAAAGGAAAATTGATTCAACACAGAGAAAGAATGGAAGATAATAGAACTATAAAACATGCATGAAAATAATCTATAACCTTGCAGGTAAAAGAGATACTTAGGACATCCTAGGAAAAGGTGGCTGGATGAAGCCGTAACAGGTTGCAAGCCTACTCTCCATGAAGTGAAAAGAAGAAGAATAAGGATTATGTTGTGTTCCTTGTTAACATGTATCCATAACTCTAAGTAGGAGTTACTGGCCCCGCCTCCTTCTTCAACCTGATTTAGGACAGTCTGCAGCAGAGTTAATATTACGTTATTAAATCAGAACTGAATGAATTTAATCACAGATTAACCAGATTGACTAATACTGCAGTGATTGCAAGGCCTTCAACTTCGTCACTTCGCAGTATCAGACTGTTCTCCAATGCTATCACGCATGTGTGTGACATTTGACATAAAGATGAGTCATTCATTACTGAAGCCTTCTAGCAAGGTCAGCAGAAGGGTTTGATCATGAAACAAATTATCAGTACAAGAGAAGAAATGATTATAATAATACAATTTGTTATACATGCAGGAGATAGATTGCAAGGTTATTTGAGTGATGCAAGAAGTTTATGTAATTATATAATTACAATCTTAAATGATAATCGGCGAAAGATACCTGGAGAAGAATAAAGAAGTGTATGTAGTATTTGTGGACTTAGAAAAGGCGTTTGACAGTGTGGATTGGAATAAACTGATGGGTATCCTAAAGACAATTTGGTGTGGATTGAAAAAAATAGGAAAGATTGGAGAATTCTGGGTTTGCAGTGAAAGTCTGCCAGTAATTTTCTATTTATATTATTAGATCTTTGTTAAGATTTTAAAAGGAACTAGGCAAATAATGTTCTCGCATGTTTATCAAAAACATCTTTTCTTGAATTTTCGTTGTAGTAAAAATTACGAATATTTCAAAAGGACCACTACGCCAAATAAATTAATGAATAAACCTATACGCTTGGGCAGAACACTATGAATGAATGAATCTTAAATGAACAACCGATCTAAACGAGATGTATATAGTTTTTTTATACAAATTTCTACCAGTTCTTTTTAATTTCGTTACGATCGGTCTATATGGAGAATTATTTTAGCCTTGCAAGTCCGAACAAATTTTGTGCATGTACTATTGACATCATCCATGACAATTAGTAACCCAATAGGATTAAAAAGTGATAGTAATGAAATCCTCTTTCACCAGAATTTAGTAATGAAATCCTCTTTCACCAGAATTTTACTGTTAATGTAGGATTTGTTTTCTCAGTTACACTATTAACACTTATCATTGAAAGAACGGTACCATATATCGTAGAAGTTTCAGATAATTTTATATATGCAAACCTTTGTTTCATTCCTATTCTTAATGGATACTGATCAATCCAATACATAGGATAACCAGACGTCCTTACTTAGCAGGACATGTCCGTATTTTAAAGGTTTGTCCTGCCATCCATAGACAATTTATTTTCGAAAATTTGTTAAATGTCAGCATTTTTATGAAAAAGTCATCTGATTTTAAATAAATAAATAAATAAATAAATTTCAAAACATAATTATCCTTAACTGCAAATAAAACTTTAGTTTTTCGTCCATACATTTTATTCAGAGACTTGAACTGACTTAAACAGTACCTTGAAAATTTAGAAAAACTGTAATAAGTTAGCAATTTAGAAGTAAACCTTGACTATTTCTAGAGGTAAAACAACAGTGATCTTCAGACTGTAGGTTAGACACTTTTGACTCCATTCTACTCGATTAACTCTTTCAGTGACAGTTTGTCAGCCACAATTTCAATTTTTTTTTTTCACTTGAAAATCGGCTTGGGTGAAATTGTGAACATACGAAATTATTTTTTAGAGTGTAGCCTAGTGAAGGCCTCAGAATTTTTCCAGTCATCTGTCAGCAATTATATAACTAGTATTAGTTTTTTCTAATTATGCATGCAACATTTTGTAAAAAAAAAAATAGTTTCCCATTTTTCATGCATGCTCTGTATAAGGCACTAAAAGATACTGTGCTGTAATTTTATTGATTTTTCTGTTCACTTTATTTTTTATGATTTTAATTTGTTGCACAGATAATTGAAGCGTCGGCTGGAACAATGTTATGAGCTACATACATTTAGTAAAACTTACAGGAGCTGCAAAAATGTGTACACGTACAATGTTGTTCTTATAGGGTAGCAAACTTTTGAGTGGACAAATTTCACGTACTGCATTGATGGACAGTTGCAAGCCAAAGAGTATAGCAAGGTAACATGACATACAACATTATTACACGGAAACACGCCGAATGAAAATTTTGTAACTTACAACATTGTTCCAGCCGACGCTTCAATTATTATTTAGTTTAGTAGGCCTATAAGCCCACATAAAATAACGAGTAATACCAAGTTTGTAGCTCAAAGTGGCATTTTTAACCAAAAAAAAAAAAATAATAAGCCTATAGGACTTGTACAGACCCAGAAACAAAATTTGGGCCACCTGAATTTTCGAAGTTACAGTTATAACATACTACATAATGAGTATCTGGTAACTACCTATATATTCACAATTGGCAAGACTGTCTGTTAATGTGGTCAGAATATGCAAGAGTCTGTTTTAAGAGAAAAGAAGACAAACACAAGGCGAAGGATGTGTGCCCAGTATTTAGGCCAAGAATGATGAATTTTAAGGGAATAAAAATTCTTACCGTAACTTTCTTAATAAAAAAGAAGTAAGCCTGAATCTGGGGTTCCATCTCTGTGTCATAGATATAGCACGAAAAGAATACACTTCCTGATAGAGGGCTCCAGGCAAAATTTTCGACCATTTCTCGACCATGTCAAAATTAGAGCTAGTACAATGTTTCCCATGTTTGTGTCCGAGAGTGTGCATGGACATGTCTCATCTTCCGTCTGTAATACATACCATATCCTGCCTAGATTTGAGGCCAGATGTGTTGGTTTGTTGTTGTATAATATTGTACGACCTGAGCTACAGGAAAGAAACTTCTGAGAAATAAGAGACGGGATTTTGTGTTAATAGAGAATTAATGTAACAGTTGAAACATCCGCCACAACAAACTGTACCTCACAGTTCTTCATAACAGTAGCAGATGTTTTATCTTCTTTTTGATATATAGACTACTTATACAGAAAATGTAGGCAAACACACTGAACTGGCATTGAGTGTAGATCATGAATGGAAGACAGGAGTTTCAAACTATCTGATAAATATCAGTTAGTTGAATAGCACATATTGTGCCTTACAACTTCTACTTTCTGAAGGTTGCTGTCATAGAATTTTGTTCTCTGGTGACTCATACAATATTTTTCACTATACTCTTACTGCGTACTGTGTTATTACATGTGTACGCAGAGCCATTGCATTGGTTTAAATTCAGATTTGTCACTTATCTTGTTGACTTTGGGTTGTTGGTTCGCTACCTGTACCACATCTAAAAATTTCAATTAGTGCTATTTTTAACTTTAATTGGTGATATTTTTATACATAAACATGAATCGGATTACTTACTTTTGTATTTTTTGCGACTAATATTGTGTTTAAACAGTGTTTACATTTTTCATTAAGATTCTATTAAAAATACAGTTTAAAACGAAAACTGCTGGGATAAACACTTGCTAGTACAAGTTTATATTTACTACTTAACAGATATGTTGTTAACTAATGCTTATTTCTTGGCAATAAAGTCATTAACTCTCTTTTGCTCTCCAATATTTCTCACCCATGTTGAGTTTAAAGGAAGTTTAGAGACTGGCCATTACTGAAGATGATTCTCTTTCTTCCTGAAGACTGCACAGTGGACAAAGTGGTGATGAAGTAATCCCAATTTTGTTCAAGTGTTTTGACAAATAATTGTGCCCGGTGAGTAATGGAAAGAATTCATCTGCACTTTTCTTGGATATAGGAATTATATTTTGTTGTACATTGAGACACTCCCGTCTTCTGTTATTTGAAATTTCGTGGAAATGTTATGGTATTACATCTTGATGTTTTGAGTTGATTAATCTTTTTTAACTATTGGAAATTATAAAGTTAACATGGGGTTTTGTAAGATATTGCTTTCCTTCATAGCAAGATGGTCAGCAGCTTCATTACCAGATAATTTACAGTATGCCAGTACTCTCTGAAAACTATCCTTTTGTTAAGCTTCATCCGATGGTGTGTAATTTTTCAACAGTTAATTTTTTTTTACTTTTAAGTAACAATTTGGCTGTTAATAGCAGTAATAGTTGTTTTAGAATCACTGAATGTAACACCCTGTTGAAAATAAGAAATCAGGTACAACAGATTTTGAAATGCCAAATGGATGGCTTCAACTTCTCCATCAAATTTGTAGCTCCATAATCTAGAACTTTATAAAACGAGAAATGTGGACTTGTAGCACCAGCACCTGCTCCATCATATTGGACAGTAGGGATCCATCAGTAAAAAATCATATCATACAGTAGGAAATCTACTATAAATATTTTCCTTAAAAGGTACCAGCTCACAAATTAGTGAATGACCCTGAAGGCCCTGGAAATATAGCTAAATGTGAATTTCTCACAATTTGGAGAAACAATTGAGTAAGGTTCTATGTTTTTTTTGTTGTTTTTTTTTCTAGTGAACATGCATTGATTTGAAGACACTTTAGGTAAAATAGTGTAAAATATTCGGAGTCTCAACTTCTTATTTATGTATATTTATAATAATACAAGATGTTGAGATCACAGTGTAACATAGTCTGGAAGTTCCCTAAGTTTAAATTCTGTAAATTTATCAGATTTATATAACTGCGTATTTTATATGATTGCCGCGTTGAGATTATGGAAGAAAGTCGTTTTGTGCTGTTGTTTAGATGGACATTGAGTTGAAATGCATATCCATGTTCTTGCAAGTGTTGATGTTGTTTTGTTTTCTTGATGAAATTAGTCCAAAATCAAATGAGAGATAACTGTAACATTCTGGAGGGATACAGATATGTCGAAATATTTATGAATAGCCCACAGTCATATGCAAAAGATAGGAAGGAATTTGTTAATTATAATCAGATTGATGGAATTACAATCAGTCACGTTAGTAAACAAACACGAAGATTGTACTATGTACATTTCATAATGAAATGAGTACCATAACATTATTGCATGACAGCAGATGTGTGATAGTATTATGTAAGGCAGAATTGTGTACTATGAACAAGATGTATAATGGAACATCACAAAAGAAGTGGAAAGATCTTTGAACAGACAAGTATAATTATTTATTTTTAGTATAATGAATTGTCTCATATTTTTTACATTGTATGACAATACATGTATTCACCATGTATCAGCAGAACATAACTAATTTTGAATTACATGTCTTCCAGAGCAGTAATTGCTGTTGCTGAAATTTGACTTGATGGTGAAGAGTATGAAATAATTGCGATCATTATAACATTTTTTTTCATATAGTCTACTTACTGTTAATGCTGAACTGTTGGTATTTGAAGAATGAACCTCAGTTTAAACGGGTAGCAGGTAGTTTTACTGTTAGTACATTGTATGAGTGTGATCAGAAACTTTAGACCCGTTACTATGTAACTCTTACACTTGATTTACTTAAAGAAAGTAGATAAAATGATCAACCTACTAAACTATTTAATAGTCTAATTTCACCTAATAAATTTAATGAAGGTGGAGCGGCCATATTACAAGATCTCAACAAAAATCATCATATAGTTATTCTTGGTATAAACCCCATTAAACCCTTATTGATCAATAATCTTCGTCTCACCTTATATCCTGGTTGAGTGTTAGAGAAGATGAAGAAGAAGATTTTTATTGAACTTCAACTATATCAGTAATCCGAATTTATTGCTCAAAATGTACCATCTCTATTTGATATTAAATTCTTGTAGTGACTTATATGAAATGTTAATTCTGTTGGGTTCATGAAGATAAATGATATAATGATATCGATGATGTTAGGTAAAAGAGCTTAATCCTTTTTTTTTTTTAATTTGACAGTTGTGGTTTAATGTCAGTGAAATTAGTTAAAATTTATTACAAAATATGAACATACGGTTTTCACAATAATTATGTTTACATTCGTTCATATTAGGTAACAAATAATAATAATAATAATAATAATAATAATAATAATAATAATAATAATAATGCGTTACAATTTAAATTTTGTTGTTCCTGAAAAATCTTTCTTTTGTGGAATAAGCCCTTTTACCCAAACATCGATACGATGTTTGTCAACATTAGTATCCCGTGCCCTTGTACTTATCTTACATTCCTTTGTTGTTTATCCACTAATCTTAAAATTCGCCCTTTCTAAATGCCATCAACAATACCGTCTACCTCTTCCTATCCTTTAATTATTAATTCTATTCTACTTTTTCCATCGCACTGTTTTCTCTATAACCATCCTCTGATGTCTATAATTTCTACTTCAAATTGTAAAGTTTCTCTAATTAGGCCTACTTCTTACTCTTTTTTTTCCCCAGTTCCACTTTATTATTCTATCTCTGCTTACTGTTATACTTATCACTATTCATTACTTCGTAAGTACTTTTTAGTTTCCCTATTCCAATTAACACTACAAGTTACGCATTACTGTATCCTATCCTACTTTATCGCAACTTTTTGCCCTAGTACCATCCTTCATTACCTAGTATATGAAAATAAATGAGGCACAAAAGTGGTCTATTTTTGTCTTAGGTAATATGTTTTGTGTGTGTGTGTTGTTAAAATTAAGAGCTTGTTCTCTCAATGATGTTTTAATTACGACTAATTAAACTCATTTAATTAATAACTAACCATGCAATCGTTGTTCCGTAATTGGTGAAATTAAATTATCAATTATAAGTATTTTGAAGATAGTAGAATACCATCCTAAATAAAAAAAATACACAAGATTAATTTTAACCTAAAGTAAATTACTAATTGCTTTCAAGGTAAATTTGCTTTTAATCCTCGGATGTTTCACTTGTTGAAATGCTGCTTATTTCATGATCGCAAGGTTATAGAACTTTTATTAGTAAAGGTTAGCAAACTTTTCCAGTGATAGAATGAATAAACATTTTGAGTTTTAAATCCATGAGTTGATAGTTAATTTCTCGTTCGTTTTTTTAACTAATTAAGGTTCCATTCTTAGGATTTACAGTTCAAGAAGTGAGATAGCAATAAAGTAAGTAACCCTTCAAATCTTTAAACAATAGCACTTTGAAGTTGAAACCTATACATTATTATTATTAAATGTTGGAGACATATTATGGTAACTTATATTTCAACAAATGGTTGAAACTGAAACTACAGAATTATAAGGGATCATCTGAGGGACTCTTATGTGTGTGGTTACAAGGCTGGTATTCTTAAGACGCTCGATCTCTTCATCAACAAAGTATTTTGCACAGAGGTTATTTTAACAGAATAGACAGTAGTCACGTAAAGCATTACCAAACTGATAAGAAAATTTATGTCTGAGTTCTTGAAGTGTCTATTGTGTTACATTAACTGCATGGTATCTTGACGTCATGCAAGAACAGTATTTCTGTTGTTAAAAGTTTTCTATGTTTTCTGTAAATTGTAGCCAGAAGCTTAAGAAAAATTATGCCAGGCTAAAGGCATTAATTTTTTTATCATATTTCCGAAAATGGGCAAGCAGTATTTCTTCAGAGTCTCAGAACAGTACTTCTTTAACCTTCTTGTTTGCCAATGAACTTGGATTGTTTTCCTTGCATTGAAAAGATCTCTTCACTGTAATAGTGGCCAACATGATTTTGACGTCTCAATTTGTAGCCTACTTGTTTAATTCCTTTGGAATTTTGGTTACAGACATTTTATCCACAAGAACATGCTGTTCTTGTTTATGTATGTTAATTCTGTAACTTATATGATATATTCAGCTGATTTCGTATGTCTTGTGTTTTTTAAGATCCCTTAACAAGTAACCTGAGAATCTCTTATTGGATTCATCTTTGCAGTTTCCATTTTTCTATCTTGCATTCGGTGAATTTGTTGTGTTGACATTTCCATTTTTTTTTACACAAACTGCTGGCATACTTTCTGAGAATTTAGATGTATAGGCCTTATGCATTAAGATCTATACTATGTAAAATGAGAATATTCAGTCATGGGTGCTACAATGCAGTAATTATACGTATTTTACATTTTCTTCTGCCCCAGACAATCATTATCATCTTCAAGTGTTGAAACATCGAGAGAATTTCCCAAATATTGTAAACTGCCTCATATTACAAGCACCTTTCGAAATTAATTCGATCAGTTTTTGTTTGTTAATGTTTTATGCTGAACTTTTCTCCCCAAAATATTAAACTAAATTACTGAAAGGAGTTACGAATGACGTACATGAACACCATCGTGTGTTGTGTTGACAATTAATTGGTCTTGCAATGATTTGCTATGAATCATTATTGGTATTGGCAAGCAAGCAATTAGTTCTTTATAAGCAAATGAGTCACTGAATGGACCCAGTTCTGTGAGCAATGTAATTTTAATTAAACTGTTGTCCTTTTGTTGAATACCTGTCTCACATATCTTCAATAAATTTTCGAACATATACTGCAGCTCATCATCATCATCATCATCATCATCATCTGTGAGTTCTCATAGTTTAGAAGCCACCGATATTATTTTAATGTAAGTAACTGTAAGATATGAAATCTCTACAGTAAGCCAGACATTCAGTTCAATTAAGTAGTCAGTGATCAGATAAAAGACTTTGCTATTACTTACTTACAAATGGCTTTTAGAGAACCCGAAGGTTCAATGCCGCTCTCACTTAAACCCACCAACGGTCCCTATCCTGAGCAAGATTAATCAAGTTCCTACCATCATATTCCACCTCCTTCAAATCCATTTTAATATTATTCTCCCATCTATGTCTCGGCTTCCCCAAAGTTCTTTTTCCCTCTGGCCTCCCAACTACCACTCTATATGCATTTTTGGATTCGCCGATACGTGTTACATGCCGTGGCCATCTCAAACGTCTGGATTTAATGTGACCTTGCTATAAGACAGAAATATTGTTGCATCTATTCTTGTTGTAAGTAAATCATACCTATTTTATGTTCTGTTTCATATTTAACAGCAGTAAACTTCTGATGTAAAATTTGAGTGGAGAAACTGAAGTAAAATTGGAATTTGTCATAGGACATAATTGCAGTTGAAAGTTACTGAACAGTGACTTAGTTTTTATGTTACCCGAAAAAAGGACTTGAAGGCCCATTTCTTGAAGATAGACGGCAATGGTGGTGATTTTAATGTCCGGTAGACTATAGTGTTGTTAATGTGAGATTACAGATGTTACTTGTTTTTGGCTTTACTTATTTATTTTGTAAAATATTTAAATAAATTCTGAAAACTCGTTACGATTATGTAAAAATTGCACAATGGTGTGTAATATGTGAATGCACAAATATTTGTATATTATTTTAAATTTATTTATGCAATAGTTTACAGGAGAATGGAGAAAGTTACACAACGCAGAGCTGCACGCATTGTATCCTTCACCTGACATAATTAGGAGCATTAAATCGATTCGTTTGAGATGGGCAGGGCATGTAGCACGTATGGGCGAATCCAGAAATCCATATAGAGTGTTAGTTGGGAGGCCAGAGGGGAAAATACCTTTGGGGAGGCCGAGACGTAGATGGGAAGATAATATTAAAATGGATTTGAGGGAGGTGGGATATGATGATAGAGACTGGATTAATCTTGCTCAGGGTAGGGACCAATGGCGGGCTTATGTGAGGGCGGCAATGAACCTCCGTGTTCCTTAAAAGCCAGTAAGTAAGTAAGTAAGTAAGTAATAGTTTACATTCACATTTGCTGTAAAGACAGACGAACACTTAAGCATTTTTCTTATAAGTAATGTCCGTTTTTGATCTATAGTTTTTATTGGTTTAAATGAAAGTGTAAAGAGGTCAGTGGCACTCGTGTGTATTGCCAGGTTATTAATTGTTACCATGACAACGTTCGTCAGTTTTTATGTTCTGTCAGTTATGTTAATTGCTAAATCGAGCATAAAACAGCGACGACGACGTTTGAAATACACGTGCTTCTTCGTTATTACTGGAACCTGGATTATGAGCAGTGGTTGTGGCTGGAAAAAATTGTGGTTAGTGTCCATTTGGTAGCACGGTGGTTTTAGTGTTTCAACACTGAGAATATTAACATCCAAGATGTAGTAGTTTCCAGATGGCCTTCTGCATGAAATATTAAGACTATGGAACTGTGAAATTTCTAACTTCTACATTTTTACACGAATTAATCTGAAACTTCTACCACATATTTCTTACAATGTGGACATGCAATACACAAATTTTCACTTTGGTTTTCCAATTAGTTTACTTATAATTAATTTTTGTTGTTTCTTTAAACAGTGAATTACAATTGTACCAGTTTTCAAAGTTTACATATTTTTTCTTTAAATTTATATTTAATTTATTCCTCATAGATGTGTGTAAAATATGAGATATGCTTTTCATATTTTTCCAGTTACTTATTAAGAAAAAAATATTTACTCCTTTAGTTAATTTTTCAATTTTTTCAAAACTGATCATATCCTTAACACTTGATGATTTCAATACTTTGAGTAGCAGAAGAAAACACATGTCAGTTTACTTCACATGCTTTTGTGGACTTCTGTGCAAAATTTCACTGAGATTGGAGAAAAACTGCATTCATTAGAGCATTTTTAATGTTGCATACAAAATGTTGAAAATTGAAAAATCGAGAAAACGAGTATCGAAGTACACTATGTATATGGTATATTATACCATCGATATCCTTTCTTCTTATACAGGTCTACCACACACATTTTCTCCTTATAACAGCGCGGAACTGAATGAAAAGTAAAATTAGTTACAATGAAGAACAAAGTCTGTTAGAATGACAGCTGATTGTCAGTTTAAAGGCCTGCAGCTTCACGCATGCGCTGATTCCTTTAAATTCGTCCTGAGTGATTTTAAATTACCATGGGGCCAAAATAAGCACAGATTTAGGAAACTGAAACATTATTTTATTTTTTAGAATTAAAAACAAAATTTCCATTTTTAGTGTCCCCCCCCCCCCCACTACTTTCACCGATCCATAGCCTTAAGAATATAATGTGGTTTTGGAAGTAAATACATAAGGTATATTCCCAGTTTATATCAAACAAATGTCTTTGAAAAGACACCAAACATTACCACATTAAAACAAGTCATCGAACTACATCCCATGAATTGACTGTAGAGCAAACACAACTTTGAGTGCACATCTGCCGAAAGCTAATCGCCGATTTATCAAATTGTCGTCACATGTAATGAAAAATAGATGTATTTTCGTAACCCTAACACCTAAAAACTGACATCGATCAGTTAACTAGACTTATTGATAAACAATATCTGTTTGAATGTAGCGTACGTAATGGAGTATACGTATGTCTCGCTCGTTAAGTTGGTTCAAAATGCGCACACACCGGCTTGAGCGAGTTCACCAGAAATTGTTTCCTAGTATTACGGGTTGAGTTTCTGGTTGGATCATATTTATGGTTGTTTCATATGTACTGTAAATTATATTATACAGTTTTCGATTAATGATGTCCTGCGCTTATAGTCGAAAGTGGGTATGCGTGCAAGTGGGAAGCATACGACCCATATATCGGAGACCGCAATAGATAACATTCAAGAACTTGATGAAACCACTACCGGCGTATACCCCCAACTTAACATCTTCGAATTAACCCTTCTTTCGATCTGTAGCCTATTTTCGTTCGTAAAAGAAATTTTGAAAATATTGAATTCGAAACGAGGGCCTGGAATATTTTGTGTTAAAGAATATAACTCTAGGCGTGTATGCATAACCAACGTGAAGCTATTGTCAAGACTTTCCCAAGACCACGAATAAGTCAAGACAAATCTCAGCTTCCGTATGTATAGTCGCGTACTGCGTCTGTCTTTGTCGTGGGACAATCCTGAGATTGTGCTGAGAATATTCACTTTTGAAGGCGAATGTTTTCATCAGTGTTGTCAACTCGATTCTTAAAAACCCGCAAAGATACAGTGCAGAAACCGCTAAATTGCTATAATGTCAGTGTAAAAATAAGATTATTTTACCACTGTGAGTGTTAAAAAACCGCTAAATCGCTATATGAGCAATACAAATTTCATACATTTTACCCGCTAAACTAACACTGAAAAACGCTAGATCTAGCAGGAAAACCGCTGAATTGGCAACACTGGTTTTCATACATTTATGTCGTCATTGCTGATCACGTGATCTGTGTCCGCGAATTAGCATTGTTTACCATCGTGCATTGTTTCGTGTTATTAAAAATACCCAACTTGTGACAAGCTAATTTGGCTATTATAACTAGATCTAGGATTTTAGGTTTTAGCTATGCCTATTTTTTCCTGAAGGAATAAATAAAAACCAATTATGTAGGTACACGTTTCATGAAAAGTTATATCACCTGGCAGAGTTTAATTGTGCCTAAAAATGCTTGTTTTACCCATTAGTACGCATTTTGTGATTTTTGAGCACAAAATTTCCTAAATTAAATATTTCCGGAGAACTTGGGAATTTTTAAATTTCTCGGAAAAAGTACGAAGTTGTAATCTCAGAACTTTTTTTAATTTATGAAATTATTTTTTAAACAAAAACCAATCTCTGACAAGTTAAGTACGAGGTGTGTTAAAAAATATGGAACCTTGGTCGACAAAAATTTAAATCATTAAGGAAGCAGAAACTAAAGAAGTGCAACAGGGATAGTTAGTGACAAGGTTAGAGAATAAATGAAGTAATGTATTAAGAAAAAATTCTTGATTTTCAGCTCTGAATAGTGTATGTGATGTGTTATGAATGGGGAAGATGTAGATCTACTGGAACAAAATAATAAACATGGAAAATATAGCTAAGTTTAAATACGAATCTATCAAGTCAGTGGCAGTTTAAAGGTCTTTATCAGCTTACAAAATTATTCTTTCAGATAAAAGATGCAGTTTAACACCTGAAAATCTAGAAAAAAATAATTGTGATGTATTCCAATGCCAACTATGAATAGGGTAGCACCAGGAGAATGAGAGCATGGAAATAATGTAAAAACATGACATAATTTTTGTTTGTGGTCAATAAATAGATTTACTATAATTCATTAACTTTATTACTTTTATTAATTTCACATTTCTGACATTCATTTTGCTGTTAATAATAGTGATAATATTATGTGGTATTACACATTTTTAAAAGCCTAAAATAATATTTTTAAAGCCTATTTAAGTGCCTAAATCTATATCTTTTAGAGCCTAAATATTCGAGGTCTAATTATAATCTAACAAACACACTGAGATAAAAGTTTCATATATTGTATAATTATGGTAGGCGTAAGGTTTAAGTTACACTAGCTTGAAAATCTCATGGTGCATATAAACTTAGGGCAGTCAAGAGTACAGAATTCGGAATAGGAAGACCACGACCTGTCCCCCTCACCCTTTACACCTGAGAATCTGAGGGTGCATTATGCAAAGAAAAAAAATTGGCTTCTGAAAATTAGAGGATCTTATCTTCAAAGGAGTTGTATCTTCGAAGAAATTCGGTAAATGTTACAGGAAGCGCTAATTGTTATGAAGTATTGTGTGCGCGTGTATGTTTGTAAGTTATTCTTCGTTACCATGTATACTTTCCAGGAAAGGAACTCTTCCAACGTGCCAGCTCGACATCCATACAGCGAAAAGAAGCTATGATGTTATATTCCTTACGAAGAGATTCTTTTCAATTACATTATTGCATCACTATTCGTTTTCCTCATCGGAGGTAAAGTATCGGGAACGTGCTTCTGTTACGAAACAACTGAAGTATTTATAAGGAAGTAATATTTCTTAGAATTTGAAAATGAAAGCATTTTCATTATACTTATTATTCTAATCGAGCACGTTGATGCAGTTGGCACGCCTGCATAGTACTAGGGAGGTCTGGGGTTCGATCCCAAGGCTGACAATACTGAGTTGAGTTTTTCGTGGTCTTCCGAGTCTCACAAGGCAAACGCTGTTTGTTCTCTTGTTTCTTAATCGTAATGAACGATGGCTCCATCTTTTGACTATAGTTACAATGCGATCGAGGAACTTGAAAGTTTCTCTTCAAAACTCCGGCAAAGCAACTTGAAAATTGTCACTCTTTAGTCATTTCTGATCAGCGTTGAGGTAGTTAGGGATCCATTTAACAAATAACCTTCTCATACACAATCACGAGACACATTCATAGGAAACTTTCAAAGTCTGTGATATACGTTTGAGTGTAATTGGTCGATCATCCAAAATCATGTCATGCATGGCATCGATATCTTCTGGACTGGTCACAGAAATAGCTCTTTCAACACGGTGTTAATCGTTCTTCCTCTCTTATATTCCACAACGCAATTTTTTATGACGACGTACGAAAAGACGGCGTGTCCACTACATCCGCGTAAATTTCCTTCGCAGATAATCCTTAAAAAAATAGGCACCTTATCACCGATCGATATCCATTTTTATAAAAACTGAGTTTTTATCTGCCATGATTTCTTTAACAAAATTCACAAAATGGGATCAACTAAACTTTTCATAATCATACATGGAGTAACCGTTTATTAAACTACATAACATTTTCACCATGGTAACTGCTTTCGCTTGTATTTATAACGAAAGTTCAAGGCTAATTATATATCAATACTCATTAGCAATTTTATGGAATATAGTAATAGAGATGTTACACTTCCCACATGGGAGAAGATATCACTGATGGTAAGTAAACATTTATTTTTGTATAATTTCAAGGGAAAAATTGTTCCGGGGTCGGGTATCGATCCAGGGACCTCTGGTTGAACGTACTAGCGCTCTACCAACTGAGCTACCCAGAACTCCACCCGACACCGTCTAATTTTTCCCTTTATATCCACACAACTCGAGTGGGTTGACAAGACAGAAACCCACATCGAGTGCACACAAACTCTGTGTGACTCGGAATAATTGTGGTTTTCAGATAACGTACCTACAGTAACGCATATAAGTCTAGTTGCACTTATTTTTGTACTTACAAACTGTTTCGTAAAAATTAAAATAGATTACAATAATACTTTTCTACCAGTTTAAACGCGATGCTTAAAATATGATGCGATAGAAAAAAATACTTTAGGCCAATTGTTTAATCGTAGAAATACATAACCTAAAATTATTTTGAAGCGTATAATATGAAATTGAGGTTACAAAATGTAATACGACATTCTTTAAACTAGATTGTTTTGGTGTGTAATCTATTATTAGGTAGATAATAGTAACACATGACTTTGAGAAAGGTAATCGGAGTGCAGTTGCAGAAATGAGGTTATGTTTTATCAAATTCTAAATAAAGTTTCAACAATGCAAGATAAGACTTGAAACTATGTAGATAAAACTAAAACCAGTTCTACAGTGTGAGAGATGTCTCAGACATACATAAGTAGAGAGAGACTCCTTGATTATGAGGTCAGCTTGGTGCGATACTATTACCGAAGAGCACAGCACAAACACAGAACAAGGGGGACACAAATCCAGCCGCTGTTGGAAGAAAAAACGAACCCAGGTCCACTACCTCTTGTGCTGTCGAATAACAAGTAAATAATTCGACGGTGTTTGGGTAAAGGGAGATAAGTCCTAAAAATGAGTTTTCAGATAAATTAAACTTCGGACCATTTTGCAAACAATTTTTTACACAAATAAAACATATAAAATGTTAGTATCATTTTGTTTTTTGCATACCCACTGTAGAATTTAACTTGTGTACTCACCGGAGGAACAAAACTCCAGATGCACAAAAAACTCTCTTTACTCGAACACCATCGAATTATTTGCAAATTCAATGTAGTACAATGTTTAGATATCTTTGCAGGGAATTCTGTATCACTGCATTGTGTGAATTATAGAATCGATTGATTATTTATCTCACTGGGCCACTGGCAAACTCCGTCATGCCGGTTGGGACTCGTGATACGGAGCTGGGCTGATTTCCCGGTTGGGTTTTTCGGAGTATTTATCCCATTGTAAGGCGAATGTCAGGGTAATTTCACGATGAATCCTCAGTCTCGAATAATTTCGAGGGAAAAATTGTTCCGGGTATCGAACCCGGGACCTTTGGTTAAACGTACCAACGCTCTCCCACTGAGCTACCCGGGAACTCTACCCGACACCGATCAATTTTTCCCTCTATATCCACAGACCTCAAAGTGGGCTGACAACCGTCAAACAACCAACATTTGAGTGCACACTAACTCTGTGTGACTTTGCATAATACACGTCACTGTACGTAACAGAAAACCACAATTTTAAGTCACACAGAGTTAGTGTGCACTCAAATGTTGGTTGCTTGACGGTTGTCAGCCCACTTTGAGGTCTGTGGATATAGAGGGAAAAATTGATCGGTGTCGGGTAGAGTTCCCGGGTAGCTCAGTGGGAGAGCGTTGGTACGTTTAACCAAAGGTCCCGGGTTCGATACCCGGCCCCGGAACAATTTTTCCCTCGAAATTATTCAAATTAACTTTACAGGGAGTTATTCCTGAAAGCTTAATTTGCATAATACACGTCACTGTACGTAACAGAAAACCACAATTTTAAGTCACACAGAGTTAGTGTGCACTCAAATGTTGGTTGCTGACGGTTGTCAGCCCACTTTGAGGTCTGTGGATATAGAGGAAAAAAATTGATCGGTGTCGGGTAGAGTTCCCGGGTAGCTCAGTGGGAGAGCGTCGGTACGTTTAACCAAAGGTCCCGGGTTCGATACCCGGCCCCGGAGCAATTTTTCCCTCGAAATTATTCAAATTAACTTTACAGGGAGTTATTCCTAAAAGCTTAATTTGCACAATCCTCAGTCTCATTTCGCCAAATACGATCATGTTACACCAATTAACTGATTCGCACTTAATGGGACGTCGTTAAATAACCGATTAAAAGATTTCCATATAAATAGACATTTTTAACAATTCTGATAAAAAAGTGATTTTGGGCAACTGTTTCCATACAGAGGTTTTTGCTGTAGTAGTTTTGGGATTCGGCGAGTGGAAGATATGCTGGAGGTGATCGATGGAGATTTGCTAGAAATAGATAAGCTGTAAGAAGAAATTGTCAAAACACTTGGAGAACTTTTACCACACTGTATTGTAGCATTTTCCAGAAGAGCACAAACATTATCGTCAGCATTTGTGGATAAAAATCCATTTCAATTTGACACTCATTAAATGCCTTCTTGTTTCGCGGTTGCAGAAATTGAAGGATATTGACCTACGGTTTCATCCCAGCTATTTCAATTTTAGATGCTATTGGTGGTATTTTTTGTGCAACGTAGAGAGACAGTACCCAGCGTTATCAAAGTAAGCTCTTCGGGTGTTGCGTTCTATCGTAAATACTAAAACAAAATACCGAAACGGAATAAATACAGAAATGAGGCTCAACTTTCTGCCGTAACACCATATATGAAGAGAATATCCAAGCTTAGAAAACAAACACATCCATTCCATGGACCTTAATTATTGAGATATTACTAGCTATCACATGTTTGTTAAATTAAAAAGTAATAATAGTATAATAAATTTGTTATCATAAAATGTCTGTTTTTTTTTAATTTCTATTAAAATTTTATATTAGGCCTACTGATTAGGTATGTGGCCTATAGCAAATCAGTAGTTTCAATAAAATTGAAAATGCAGTATTTTTTATTTTTATGTGCACTTGGTAAAAATGAAAGTGCCCCGTCTCTTGAGCAGTGAAAATTTTCTAAGTCCCTTCGGATGAATGCGCAGTTTACTATTGTAAACCTCCATGCGCCGCTTTAGGCGCTGATTTGGGCTACCTCCACAGCATGCTTCCACATTTTGCCCCGATGATCATGGATTTAGATTAGTATAATAATCATATTTCTTGTACCACAACTTTCAAATTAATTATTGCCGATTATTTAACCATCAACATATTTACTGAGTGTTCTTTAGGCAATAGAGTGTAAAGCAGCAGGGATTAATAAAATAATTAACCTCCACATCATGTTGACGTGGAGCAGTGGTTAAGCTACTTCTGTGCAGATAGTTCGAGTTCGAATCTCCTTAGTGAATTTTTTGTTTTGTCCTATCTTTTATTTTTTTTACAACTCATTTTAGTGTAATGTAATCAAATAATTTTGCTTATGTTAATTCTTGTTACTTACAGATAATTACAAAATTGGTGAACATTTGTGGTTATAATTCCAGGAAATAAGAATTATATTGTTATCAGAATTATGATTTTTCTTCTGCTTACAATAACTACGTTTAGGCCCTGATGATTACGGATTTAGATTGGTATAATAATCATATTCCCTGTAGTACAACTTGCAGAGTAATTATTGCCAATTCTTTAACCTCAACATATTATTTACTGAATGTTCCTTAGGCAATAGAATGTAAAGCAGCAGGGATTAATAAAATAATTAACGTAGCATTTTAATACCTCCACAGCCTGTTTGGCGTGGAGCAGTGGTTAAACTACTTCTATGCAGATAGTACGAGTCTCCATAGTGAATATATAAAACAATTTTTATCAAAAAAGGGAAGCAAAAACGAGCAAAATTGTATAAAAGTGTTTTGTTTGAAATTTCACAGAGTAATCTTTTGAAATTAATGACGATACTTACGGTTCACTCTATATGTATATGTATCTGTGTGAAGTGGAAAGTCTTGAATTATATGAAACTTCTTGAGGAGTAAAAGTCAAGTGTTGGTCATGATGTCACGAACTATAATTAATCTCTGATTTTTGGCAAGCTTAAAATGAATACATGTTAAGTTTATGTTGCTTAGTATCCATGGTGTTTAGTAAATATTCGACGCATTTGTTCTTTAGGTTCAAAATTGTATGCATGTTACAATATATCACCGTAACAATGAAGCAATACAAGTTTCTGATGCCTAAACTGCAGAAATAAATGCACTGTATAAAACAGTGTGTATATATGAAGGAGTTTAAATCTCAAACTAGTGTAGACACGTCTTGAACGTTGGCGACAGTAATGTCCCTGTTGATGGATTAATCTTGTTAGAGTCGAAGTTATATAAATTTAAAGGACTCAGCTTCTGATTGAGAAGGAAACCGGGCCAAAAGGTCATGATCCAAGTTGGACGCCGGATCATTGTTCGTGTACAGGAACGGTTGGAGTTATTGTGCATGCAGAGAGCGGAAATATAATTTAATAATATAGATATTTTTATAGTTCAGCCATTGTATTAATTGTGGGAGATAGATTAAACTGTAAGACGAGGACATCAGTTGTTAGGGGTTGTCTATAAATAACGGGATCCAGAGACGTTTCGAATTGTAGTGAGGACACTCTTAAAATAGAATGTGAAGCCAGCGGCCTTCCTCTTTCGTACTGCAGAACCTCTCTGTGCACGAGTTATTTTAAACAGTTCCTACTTCCGACTTCTAATTCTGGCTGTCATTGTCGTCCTTTGCTTACACTAAGATTTATTATTTTCAAAATTATTTTTTAGGAAAGGAACACGTCAATTTTTACCTAAAATGCAAACTGCTTAGCAATTGAACTAATTAATTTGTGTGTATCGGGAGAAAATTTCATGTAGTTCATGCTCTTCTAGACATTGTTGCAATCTGTTGTTCTCTACCCAGTGACGTAAAACGGCTTTCATAACATAGCAACTAACAAAATATATTAACAGTAAAGTTGTGTCAATTGTAACCATATTCATACTGCTTCTGTAGAAAGCATGAAATATCACATTAAAATATGCATTTTCAGATAATATTAAAAGAAAAATTATTGAGTGTTATTTAAGAATGTTCTTGATGACTAACTCGCATCACAGTAGTCGCAAAAACATTTGATTTCCATAAAAATATTTATTTCTAAATACAAGGCTTGACGTGTGTGAGCTTTGTCCCGAATCCCTTCATCCAATTTTAATTGCAATTATGTGTTACCTTTGAAACATCGCGAGGGTGTGTATCCGAACTATAAAAATACAGTAAATGAAACATGAGGATTAAAACTATAAAAACAATTAAAAATGAAATAAAAAATTACTGATCGGGAAGAGAAAAAGAAATTGGCTGGGTCGCAGGTTGTAAAGAAACTGCCAACTGAAGGAAACACTGGAAGCAATGGTGAATGGAGAAAAATTAGGAGCAAAAGAAGATATCAGATAATAGACAACATTAATATACAAGGAATAGATTTTTCAAAAGCATATGTTTTACTTACTGTTCATTTAGGGGTTGTATTAAAATATTCAAAACATATCTGTTCTATCAGTGGTTTCATCTAGGATAAAATCTACTGGATTAGATAGGATAGACTGCTATACGATGCAATGGTAGGATAGGGTAGAATGCGGTGCGATGGGATAGGATAGGGTATTTGTAAAGAAAATAACATTGGTGGTTTTTATGTTTATGATTTATAAGTGTACAGTCTGTTATCTTTAAAACTCGAGATCTATGAAAACCAGTTTCAACTACTAAAAACTAGTTTTAAAATCCTGATAGACAACATTAAGATACGAGGCGCGTCCATAAAGTAACTTTCCCACTCGTCCCATAGCTAGCAAACCATATGTTGCGCGAAGCGACTGCGTGTACGTGATAGAGTAATGTTCTGGCATGGCGCATGCGCTAGCGGAACTTCCCAAGTGCTCTCAGTAGCTTCGTTGCATTGGTTGAAGATGGACGCTCCTATTCTAGCTCCCGTCGCGTGTGAAGTGCGATGAGTAATACAGTTTTTGAATGCACAGGGCATAGCGCCGATTGAAATTGATCGTCAGCTGTGCCAGGTCTATGGGCCTAACGTCATGAGCAAGCAGATGTGCGTTGCTGGTGTAGACAGTTTTCAGCAGGACGGCAAAATGTGCATGACGAGGAGCGCAGTGGGAGGCCAACCATCATCACAGACGACCTTGTGGAGCTTGTGCGGGAACGCATCATGGAGAATCATTGCTTCACAATTACGGAACTCAGCAGTCAGTTCCCGCAGATGTCCCGCTCCATGCATTCAAAAACTTTATGACTGATCGCACTTCACACGCGGCGGGAGCTGTAATAGGAGCGTCCATCTTCAACCAATGCAACGAAGCTACTGAGAGCACTCGGGAAGTTCCGCTAGCGCATGCGCCATGCCAGGACATTACTCTATCACGTACACGCAGTCGTTTCGCGCAGCATATGGTTTGCTAGCTGTGGGACGAGTGGGAAAGTTACTTTATGGACGCGCCTCGTACATTATAAGCAACTGACGTAGCTCAATCGGCTAAGGCGCTTGCTGATCCGGAGTTGTGCTCGAGCGCGGGTTCGATCCCCTGTTGGGGTGATTGTTGTTTTTTCCGAGGTTTTCTACAACCGCAAGGCGAATGTCAGGTAATCTATTGCGAATCCTCTGCCTCATCTCGCTATCACCAATTCCAAAGATGCTAAGTAACCTAGTAGTTGATACAGCGTCGTTAAATACCCAAGTAAAAAGATAATAGGATGGATACTGATAGAAAACATTAAGATAAATATATGGATCGTATGTGAAGACTAAGAGAAAGAGAACATTTAGATATGTGTATCATAAGTGAAGACTAAGGGTAAGGCGGAAAATAGGAAAGATAGGAGGATGTCGGGTTTGTATTGAAAGACCTGCCCTTGGGCAGAAAACTATGAATTAATGAATGGCAAGAAGAGGGCTCGAACCATCAAGCTTATGATTACTAGTGCAGCACTTTATCCACTATGCTACTGAATCAACACAACTACACCACTGCTTATTTTTCGTGTTACAAATACTGTAAGGAAATTCAAACTCTAATATCTCTGAAATTAATGCCCATTCGGCACGATTTTCGGATGAGTAGGTATGTTTTGTCGTGTGTTGGCCTCGTGAAAGTTGAATAAAATGTGTCCGGAGCAGTATGGACTCTCCTTGTTAGCTAAAGTAAAAAAAATAAATAAATATTTCAACAGAATTGGTTTGCTTACAGAGTAAAGCTAAGAGTATTCGTTTTATGTAGACTTTACCAGTAGGTCTATGGACCAACAAGTTGAAGGTCCATAGGCCGACCAGTAAGAAAATAGCGGACCTTTTGTGACATTAATCTTTAAGATTAAACATACTATCCAACAGCATAATCCGTGTTATTATTGAAAATGATTTTTCATCTTCATACTTTTTCTGAAATTCTTAAAATTTTAATTTTAAATATTAAAATTATGATTTTTTTTCTGATGTGTTTCTCACTGGATTTCTTCGACGATTGTATTAGACGTGTTATAATATTGGGGTATGATGACCAAGTAAGTATATTATGGTAAATTTAAAGGGGTTCGGAACGCCCTGTGCTTGAAATGTTATCATTGAGGCGTTTCCTGGAATAGCAACTTAACCTACGTTACATCGTTTCTCCGTTCCCAGCATTTATTTAATGCTTAAATAACACTTCTGCCTCCTAACAAAATATTACTTCTTTTCAACAAACACAGCGACCTCTAGAAACATTTAAATGTTCTGCGCATTGTCGTTTGATGCTCTGTATCTCAAATTCAAGATTTTGCAGTTAAGTTTTTGTTCCAGAGAAAACTTCAATTATTTTACTCCATTTTCTTAGCTTCTGTGAAACATATAATAATGGTAAATTTTTTTACCACGTGCACCTTACTCACTGTTCTGAAATTTAACTTAAGGGCTTCTTTTTATATGCAGTATTTTGAAAGGAAATAATTATTATAAACCGAATAATTCTCTTTGAAATTTGCAGTTTTTAATTAAAATTACATGCTATTTCAATAAAATTGCAGAACGCTCACGTTAAAATTTATGAGGGGGCATACTGTTAGAACTGACCATAAAAATGACAATATCTGCTGAGGAAATGGGTCATGAAGCGAAGAAAATTTAACTTGACCGAGATAGTGCGTTCAGAACCCTCTCAAAGAATGTTCCTATGTTATCGCTCCCAAAGCATGCTATTCTTTGACTCGTTCCTTATGGACATAGTTGCGTTGGTTGGATTTGTAATTGGCCATTTCCTCTGTCTGTATCACGGACTCTCTGCATACCCTATAGTTAATTCGATCATGTCTGTGCGCTTTGTTATACATATTTTACGTCATCGATGAATGTTGTGTGTATATGCCATTGAAATTTTTCAAAATTCTTTCTGAAGGAATACAGATCTCCGCTTTTCTTTCGTCTGTGATGTCATTTTCGGCGATCGAGTGGTTTCCATTCATGCTACTGTATCCGAGGTTTGCGGGTTCAGACTCAACCGAGGATGATGGGCCTAGGGCGATAAAATGCTCAGCATAGCTTCCTTCGGGAGTCAAGTAGAGCTGGGATGCCGTGTTGTAGATATACGGCACACAATTATTCATTTTTACACACATGCCACGTAAATAATTTGTGTGCCCACCCCCACCGTTTGCCTCCTGAACAGCACGCAGTCTTAGTGGATTATAACTATTCCAGGAATACAGTTTAAGTGTTTCTGTTTTTGAGCGATCTTAGTAACACTCTTGATCCTCAGAATGTTTATTTATCGGCTGTTGCGAAGGTATATAGTATAATAAAATAATTATTGATGTGGGCTTGAATAGTTTTAACACGACTATTACACTCTTACTACGTCATACTACTTTTGACCAATAAAACGGTACGAAAGGACGTATTTCAACCAATCATGGCTGCTTATCGCACAATTTTATCGCGTCGCTAGCATTTGTTTAATTTTATCGCGTCCCTAGCATTTGTTTCTTTGTTTGCCAACGTTTGAAACTGCGCTGGTCTGGACGTCAAAAATATATATAAAATTACAAATCACTCCAGTCGATGCACAGCAGTTTCAAATATGACTCGCATTGGCATTCAAGAACAAGAATTAATAAAAATCACTGATCATACCTATGCATCTTCTGAAATCCGATTTACAAATAAATGAAGAGCACCATTCGGAAATCCTGAATAAGTTGAATACACCATGTAGGCCTAAATCAACGAGTTCCACTTTTATTATGCACACGTCCCATATAACATCAATTGAACCACCAACCACATTCAAATTTGAAAATTGTACATTCAATAATTATTCCTTTTAAAATTATTCATTCGGAAATTCTGAATAAGTTGAATACACCATGTAGGCCTAAATCAACGAGTTCCACTTCTATTATGCACACGTCCCATATAACATCAATTGAACCACCAACCACATTCAAATTTGAAAATTGTACATTCAATAATTATTCCTTTTAAAATGATTCATTCGGAAATCCTGAATAAGTTGAATACACCATGTAGGCCTAAATCAACGAGTTCCACTTCTATTATGCACACGTCCCATATAACATCAATTGAACCACCAACCACATTCAAATTTGAAAATTGTACATTCAATAATTATTCCTTTTAAAATGATTCATTCGGAAATTCTGAATAAGTTGAATACACCATGTAGGCCTAAATCAACGAGTTCCACTTCTATTACGCACACGTCCAATATAACATCAATTGAACCACCAACCACATTCAAATTTGAAAATTGTACATTCAATAATTATTCCTTTTAAAATTATTCATGTTTATTTTTTATGTCATCGTCGTTAATTAAAACTTTTCTAACACTTGTGTATATTAGTTAGGTTATGTTATAGCTTCTGCTCTGAGAGGATAAAAAGAACTTCTGCTATATGCTATTATGGATAGTCATGTATCAGAGATTGTTTAATATTAAGATTTATTGAATAGTAATCATTACAGTGTCTGTATAAAGACACTACTGCCATCTAGCATGCATCTAGCGTAATATTTGTAATGTTGAGATGGTACAATAATACATTTGAAGACAGTTGTATTTTCGTAAGTCAATATTTTATTGTATTGGAGTACTTCGTTACTTCTAATCTTTATATACTTTCTTCTAATCTTGTAATAGTCAATTAAATCCCACTCGAGTTTTGATTTTCTCAAGATAAATCAAAACGTCTAGTGAGATTACTGTTGATAACAGTATTTTCGGAGTTACTGGAAGTATACATTTTCTGTATCACCAGTGTATTCTGTGCTGCTGGAAGCTGTTTCTTCTGATACTACGTAGGTGACGATGCTTTAACATTTAGTTACTGGAGCGGTTGAAATAACATCAGAATAGATTGAATTTTGGGTAATTCTTTCATATATATATTTCTGTGGTTTTTAGTGTCTTCAGACATCTTGAAATAATTCATTGTATTAATCTAGTTTTGTAGACATGTCGGGTTTCCATTTCTCGCCTAATTGAACTTCGTCTCTTCTTACCCCAGCGGTTGAAACCATTGTTCAAATAAAATACTACTACGTACGATTATAAAAGATGACTGAATAAAGTACCATTTGCCACATCAGCAGTTCAGGGATTGAGTCAAATTCAACTGTTACCCTTCTAGACGAAATTGTAATGTTACATATTGCTAAGAACTTCAGTACACGAAATCTAATTAATTACATAGTCAAACATTACTTTCTTATGGCTTTTAAGGACCTCAGAGGTTCATTGCCGCCCTCACATAAACTCGCCATCGGTCTCTATCCTGAGTAAGATTAATCCAGTCTCTATCATCATATCCCGCCTCCCTCAAATCCATTTTAATATTATCCTCACATATACGTCTCGACCTCCTCAAAGGTCTTTTTCCCTCGGGTCTCCCAACTAACACTCCATATGCATTTCTGGATTCGCCCATACGTGCTACATGCCTTGTCCATCTTAAACATTTGGATTTAATGTTCTTAATTATGTCAGGTGAAGAATACAATGCGTGCAGTTCTGTGTTGTGTAACTTTCTCCATTCTCCTGTAACTTCATCCCTCTTAACATAGTCAAACATTTAAAACAGTTAGCCTAAATCTTCGAATGTGCTAATTTCTTAAGGCACAAATATTCAGTACCGGTATGTTATGATCAATTATTTGAAAATATGTTTCACTGTCACCTCGTCTCCGCTGGCAGAACCAAGTATATAATAATCTTTGTACAGTGAGATGACGACAAGAAGATGCAGAGAACAGAGGTGAATGGCGATATATCGTGAATGAGGCTAAAAACCACTTAGGTTTTGAAATGTCCTAAATTGATTGATTGATGTTTCACTGTCTACTTTGAATTCTATAGTTTTAAATAACAAAATGTCTGAATTTTAATTCTATGGCAACCAATGGAGTATATGATGAAATGCAACATGAATGCACAGTTTTCTACATTTGTAAAAATAACGTAACGTTGTTTAATCCTCGAAATAAATGTGCTAAACTGAATCAGCATTAGTCGATGTTTTTAGTCCGTTATTTGATGATGCTGTATAAATTGCGGGGTCATCTAGCGTCGAGGGAATTGACGACATGAATACGAGGGTTTTCCATAGTATTACCTGACATGTATCGTAGAGTTGAGGAAAACCTAGGAAAAAAAAACTTAAAGCATGTAATAGGCCCAAATGGGGTTCGTTCGAACGTAGCCTCGTAGCACGAGTCCAATCCGCTAACTCTTGAGTTAAAGTGGCGATCTCAATAATGTTTATACAGGTATAATGCGGGCAAGCAAGGAACCGTATCGGAAGCAGGTCGCTACTGTAGGTTTGTCATTAGTTTGTCTCTAAATTAGACAACCAACTTACCATGCATAATGCACGAGTCACCCCCAAATAGCTCACAACTTACTATCTTCCTCATTAACGCGTTAATCTCCAGGATTTAGAAATGGTTTCATAACTTTCATGTCTAATGTTTTTTCGTCCCAATATTATTATTATTATTATTATTATTATTATTATTATTATTATTATTATTATTATTATTATTATTATCATCATCATCATCATCATCATCATCATCATCATCATCAAAAATATGTTCCTTACTAAATTCTGATCTTCGCATTTCATCTCGTAGGTTGGCAGGCCTGATGTTACATGCGCTGTGCGATTGTGGAGAATGATGTCGAGAGCCTCCTATACGGCTGACGCTTGCACGTTACTTGCAGAATGAAATTAAGAGTGAAAGGAAAATAATACAAGACATGCGAGGAGATCAGATGGATTTTCCACGTAGTTTGTAGGTTTTGATATCGTAGTAACTCAGCACATGATGAAAATAAAAACAAATGAAATATGAAAATAACGCAAAGTAAAACTTCGAGGTTGCGGATTCGATCCCGGCCCAGGTCGGTGGAATTTAAGTGTGCTTAAGTGCGACAAGCTCATGACAGTAGATTTGATTGCATGCAAAAGAACCCCTCCGGGACAAAATTCCGTCACACCGACAACGCTGATATAACCTCAGCAGTTGCGAGCGTCGTTGAATAAACCATCATTTAATTTTTTAAAATAAAGATAAACCTCTGCCAGATGTGTGGAATTACTTTTTACATTTCAAATGTTAGGCGTGCCTGAAATAATAGAAAAAATTGCGCGAATTAAATTTATGAATACGTACATAGTATTGTAGAATTGTGTGGTTAACATTATGGATCGTAAAGCTTAAAAGGATACTCTTCTTCCAAATTTCGAAATAACTTAGTGAAATTACACTAATTGATAGGATAAGCTGTGAAATTAAAGCAATTGGTGGGATAAGCTGTGAAATTACATTAATTGGTGGGATAAACACATGCTTCAGTTCTCAACTGGTTTAGATCTGTGATACCCCATCTCGCGGATGCTTTTTTAATTGTCAATAGACACAGTCATCAGTGTAACTTACCTTCAACACAGTACACATTTTAAATTGAGATTACTATGTGCGAGGAACGAGGTTATGGAGAAAAATAACGATATTGCCGTTCTTAACTTCTCTGATTCGTAGCCTTTCATATCTAGCGGACCCGCCGACGCACATGGAAGTTGGTACCAGTGAAATGGAGGACATTTGTTAAGTGCTATGTATTACAAAGTGGGCCAAAGAAACGGGAGATTTTTTATTTTGTTCGCAGTGCATGAATTATTTTAGTAGGCTTAGATTAATTGTTATTGTTTAGCCTGATTGTTGCATTTTATTAAACATGGAGCATTGGACTGGTGAGCAACCAGGATTTGCTTTAAAATCTTATTATCTAAATGGTCAATGCGCAGAAGCTGCTCGTAAGGAGTTTCGCCGCCACTGTCAGCTCTGTCGTCATGATCATGTGCCCTCTTCACACGAGATTAAAACCTAGGTTCACAATTTAGGAGAAACAGGCTCAGCACTAACGAAGAAACCTCCAGGTAAATAAAAATAACTGCTAACGACCGTGTGCAAACTGTTACTGCAACTGGTTATGTGATAGTGATTCAACATTTTTTTAAGTGGTCAATTGAGGAGAAGAAATTTTCGTATCAACAGATCAACTTGGTTTCAGCAAGACAGTGCAACAGCACATACTGCAGCCATATCTATGACGGAAATGCGAAATTTATTGGGGAATCATGTCATATCGAGAAATGGAGACACTCCCTGGCCTGTACGATCACCCGATTTAAATGCATGTGATTTCTTTTTATAGGGCAGAGAAAAAGTAAGGTATACACAGACAGGTCGCAAAACATTGAACAACTGAAGAAATTTCAAACAGCACAGTCGAAATTTTGCAAAGTGTAATGAGAAACTTCAAAGAGCGATTACAAGAATGTAGCCTATACACGTTGATGGAAGGCATTTAAAGGTTGTCACTTTCAAGAAGTAGTGCTTACATGCAAATGACATACTATATCCTATATTTTCATATATTAAACGTTAATTTAATACAATAGACTATCTAAAGTTTATTTTCATTATTTAAAAATCTACTAGAAAATGTGTTACAGTCCTGCCATCTAACCGCAATATATTGAACCCGAATCACGCAAAGTGAAGTGGGTAGGCATTGGATACATACATTATTTAAAAATCGTCCGTTTCTTTGGTCCACTCTGTAGAAACCAACCAACCATATTAAAGAGCAACATAGTAATTTCAGATATGTGAATTTCAACACAAATAGTGTGTAATTTTAATATGATAGAGATCTTCCCAAAAATTTGTTCAGAGGGATGTGGAAGTAAATAACATTGTTACAGATGGAAAAGTTTTATGAATGGATACCTTAACTGCTTATGACGTTTTTAAGCAGTTCAGACTTTGTCGTCTCATACAGTCGTGGCAAGGATTACATCAGATCATTATCTCCCAAATCCGCTTAGGTCACAGACTTTCGGTTTGTGACGTCTGCACTAAGTTTTAGGTGGGTGACTCGGTTCTTCATTTAGCTATTGGTTGCCAAGGTATAATTTATTTAGCGAATCTTTCGCTCTCCATTTAATTAACATTTTTTGTCGTTTATTTGACGCATTCAAAGCTAATACCTTATTCCGTTTCTGACTTGGTACATTCTTTAATACTGAGAAACCACTTCTTGCCTGCAAAAAGTGTCACGAAGATGGTGCATATTATCGGATACGTTTTTACACGCTTCTCAGCAATTAACTTCCTTTGCGATGTTGCGAAAGTACTATTTTCAGTTTATGAAGTATTATTCAGAAGATGTGTGATATGCACACAAATAAGATGAACTTTGTTTTCTGAGTTGCACGCTGAAGATACAAAATTACAGAATAGGTATTATAGCCTAACTGACTTCGTACATTGTACGGTTTGAGTATTGTAGATTGGTAATTTTGCACAAACTTAGGCAAAATAACTATACTATCTTATATAAGTAATAATATCTTTATACGAATACAAAGATAGATGGCATGGGCAGAACCACTTTTTCTGTATCAGGGATTCTGAAAATATTTTATTTACGGTACATGAAAATGTCATAATAAATTTATTGCAGCAAGAGAATATTTTTCTCGTTCTTCGTGTAATGAAAAAATGAAAAATGACAAGACGTGAAGTTTATCTTCAATCAGAAATCGTCTCCCCATAAAAATAACTCATTGCTATTGTATGTTGTAATTGAGTAGGAAGTAGTTGGTTGAGGTTTTTTCCGGGGTTTTCCCTCAACCCAATACGAGCAAATGCTGGGTAACTTTCGGTGCTGGACCCCGGACTCATTTCACCGGCATTATCATCTTCATTTCATTCAGACGCTAAATAACCTAGATGTTGATACATCGTCTTAAAAAACAATTGAATAGGAAGTGAAGATGTATTATTTAGTGCAATAGGTATTTCAGACGTTTTTTTTTTGCTTTCCATTGAGGCATACGCCTGTGTGGCGCACCGGCAATTATTTAAATAAATAAAGTTTTAATTAGAATATACCCTGAAGCAACACGTGAGGATCTCTAGCGAGTACACACTCCACAATTTACGACTGATCTATGGAGTATATTTTACTATCAAGAACAACTATTATTGAATCCTGCATGCTAACACATTTCATAATGGAATTGTGTCGGCACTTAAATAAGAAGATTGTGTAGGGTATTACGCTTTTACAGGCTGTTTTATGTTATTGTATGAATTTAAAACTTCGCTGTGAATGTTGAGTTAACAACTGTGTGTAATTGTTTTAGTTAGATTAATCGCTTGATTGCAATAATTTTGTAAATTCCAAAGGGTTTTCTGAATGATAACCTTTTTTTAAAATAATTTTTTTTTGTACCGTCACATTCCCGTTATTTATTAGTGATTTGTAATGGTCCCCGTTCATTCTCAATGAAGTATTCCTACCGATCTTCATCTTAGCTGCTTGTAGTTTATCTAGGAATATGTATTTATCTTTTCACGCTCATAATATATTAATATCGATATTCTAGTTACTAGCATGGAGCGGTTCTTGGGTAAATGCATTTTTTATTTTGTACGTACATAAACGCCCCTGAAGTAGTTCGAAGTTTTGGACATGTCTCCCTAAAGAAACGTTTTAATCTTATTTTTATTTCGCAATAAAGATATATACAGGGTGATTCAAAAGTCGCGCGACATAGGACATCTCCGTTATTAGTGTAAGTACAAAAAACAGTTTCAAATAAATGTAATAGATATTGGTACGTGTAGTTCATGTGCAAAATTTTAAGAAAATCATAAGAGCCATTTTTGAGAAAATTGCAACAAACATGTTCGCGTTTCAAGTAAAGTACCAGTTTGGTTAGGGAAAACGCATCCAAAACTGAGGTGTCACATCTCTGGAGCGTACGAAACTTAAATTAGAAATGTGGTTTGGGTCCAGTTTTTTCACCTCAAAATGTTGTGAAAAGTTTAAACAAAAAAAATACGTGTAGCTCTTATCAATGTTTCCTTTTTTTAAGTTTTAACGTACGCTTGTGTAGTAAATTCACTTGCCTCAGTTAACGGTGTATAGCCTGTTATTTTATAGACCAGCGTGGATTACATTTATCTACATTGCTTTTGTCTCTGCGTAATCACTCTTCCATAATTCCAGCACATATTGTCCGCGTCCCAGTTCTTGAAACCTTGACAGGAATGCGAGTCACTTACTTTATTACTGTGTAGTGGTAAGCAGAGTTAGGAAGTTGGTACCAAAACTGTTTAGTGGTGTGAGCTTGGACTATATCTCTACCGAATGAAAAGTAATGGCGCATCTCTCAATGTCAGTGTACCAGAATACCAGAACGACAAACATGTACAGCCAGGTGGTAACCAAACATTTACCCCATTCGTCCACACCCTTCGAACAAGAAAATAATAAACGAATAAAAAAAACAATAATTTGTAATTATAAACTTCGTAACTCCCAAATTAAAATAATTGACCCATATAAAAATAACATGCAAAATATAAATTATGATTTTAGCCTCATTATAACAAATAACAATAAACATTTTCATTTGATCAAAATAAATACTCCTTTTATGTTCAGGAAAAAAAAAAAAACAATATTTGTACTGTGAAAATATTCATTCTACGCCACAAGACGTTACTGGAGCAAATCTGAAATATGATACAGTATATCTTACTGTCGTCAGGTGAACAACTACTTTATGAATCTAATAGTGCATCTCATATGTGTGGCACGTAATGTTAAACCCATAAATTGTTTTCAAGAAAATGTTTAATTTCTATTGTAATTGACAGCTAGTAAGTTCGTATCGTAATTCCGATGTTGAACTTCTGTAACGCAACCGAATTCATAGCAGCACGAGACATCAACATTTAACGAAGAATAATCCGGGAAAAATAAACGTGTTACACACTCCTGTTTGCATAACTATTTAATAACAGATGAGTTTACTTTTTTGGAATCATGCATCATATTAACATTACGTGAGTAATACAATAATAACGGAATAGCTCACTTTGTTCAGAACCTAAAATATTACCGGTACATAATATAAATTAACAGTATTCTTCAAACTATTCACGACTCTACACTGCTCCACAGAATGACATGCGTTGTTTATGTGAACATACTGTGTATCGTCTGTAGCGAGCGAAAGCAGGGCGAGATGCGATTGACGACGTCTATACTTTTCGCAATACTCCACTGAAATCTACTGTTTTGGTACCAACTTCCTACCTATAGTAATAAGGAAGCAAAGATGAAGTGATGATTTATGATCAAATAGAAAGTATATATATATATATATATATATATATATATATTTTATTTCAGTAGGTTATTTAACGACACTTTATCAACATCTTAGGTTATTTAGCGTCTGAATGAGAAGAAGGTGATAATGCCAGTGAAATGAGTCCGGGGTTCAGCACCAAAAGTTACCCAGCATTTTCTCATATTGGGTTGAGGGAAAACTCCGGAAAAAACCCCAACCAGGTAACTTGCCCCGACCGGGAATAGAACCCGGGCCACCTGGTTTCGCGGCAAACGCGCTAACCGTTATTCCACAGGTGAGGACCCTCTTTATGAATATAAGAAAATAAGAAAAAATTCACCAATTTGTTTTTCACTTTTACTACAATATTATAAGTATTTTAGCACCGAAAAAAATCTGCCGTTTAGTTACAGTAAAACCTCGATTATCCGTTTTAATGTATGGGACATAGTGAAGGTTAATCGAAAAAAAACGGATAATGCATATTATCAATTTTAATGGACTTAAATCTGGGAAAATTTAAGATGCCTTAAAATTGAATTTATTTTTTCTTCATTTTCCTGCAACTAATATCCTTTTTGTATCTGTTCTGAGTTTTCCAACTAATAAATATTCGAGCAACGAGGTGCAAAGTGAAATTTTTATGATAATCCAAAGGGAGTGAAGTATTTAAACTTGACACAGAAACGAACAAAAGTTATACTTTCAGCGAAGTTACGCTGATCGTAGTAGGCACGATCCAGAAAGTAGGAAATGGCGGTGTAAGCCATCACTATACACCACTTTAAAACGCACTCTTTTTTTGGTGATGGATAATCAGCAGAACAGTTAATCAAAGAGCGGATATTCAAGGTTCTACTTTGTTAGATATTTATTATAAAATGGTCTTAGTCTTACTGTCCTGTATTGTATATACTATATTTTTTTGAAACATGACTTGTGTGTTTTTGGTTTTGAAATTAGATTGAAACCAAATATTAGAAGACACCAAACGTTAGATTGTGCATTTCTTCATATATGTGACCACCTCGCCGCTGTACCTACTATATATGAATCAAGAGCGCTTAAGGAAATAACTCACAGTCGTAATCATTTTGTTTAATGTAATGTCTTGTGCAACTGCAGATTGCTTTGTTACTTGGTATGATGGTAACTGATAACGATAAGAACGTGTATGCGATTAAACGATATTAAATTGCGACAAGAAAGTGATAGAATAATGTTACTTGAAAAGAGAACTAAGACACCTTATGTCATGTGAGGGGGTCAGAAGCAAAGTGGTATAAGTGCACTTAAGTTATTTTTGAGAAAATGTGGTTGAAATTGTTTAAGCTCTCGTAAATTCAGTGAAATTTTTAATTTTAATGTGTAATGTGGTTAAAAGATACATATATTTTCCACTAAAATTTTAGGTAGGCTACTTTAGCTTGCCCTGGATGCACTTAACTCATATTCTTAGAAATGTTATTTGTACTCTTTTGCTCCTATTTGATGTGGTTGACGTTTTCTCATGCTGATTCCATTATTTGTTGATCATAAATTCGTATGCACATTACAGTGACAGTACAGTGTTTTCTATATATTTTGGTCCCTCATTGCTCACAGTACAGACGGCATCCTGTAGTTGTCCTTAAGGGAGGATATACAGGTTTGAGCACTAAACATTAGGGAAATTCAATATTTATTTCTTAGCTACTAATGACTCCTTCATCTTGCAATTTGACGTGCTCAGTATTCACTGCTTCTGTAATTATAGCCTGTTTTCAGATTTACTAAAACTTTCACCATTATGAGTAATTATCATAAAAAAGTGGCCGTTTTTGTGCACTGATGAGCATTTTTATGATAATGTCCACAAATATGAATATTTCTGAGCCATTCTTTTTTCTATTTATTCCTGAATGTCAAATGAACAATATGAACTATAATCTTTGAAACATCTACAATAGAAATATTTTTTTTAAATTATGAGAAGTTGAATTTTAATTTTTTTTAGTTAAAAATTTTAAATCATTATAAATGTTACAGCAATAATTGTATTTAGTCTTGTTCACAAAAGTATGAAAGACAGTTGCATGCAAAATTTTATTGCGGTATCTTAAAATCTTACCGAGTTATCACAAAAACGGTTTTGAAAAATACAAGTTACGGAAAATGAGCGTTAAATATACCTTATGTGTGAAGAGCTAAATAAGCGCACGCTCGCACATTTATGGTCATACCTACCAAAATATTGTGTGTGTGTGTGTGTATATATATATATATATATATATATATATATATATAATAATAATAAAAATACCTTCACTGACAAAGATAAATGTCCAATTTTTATATAAAAAGAGCTTCAAAAATGACTTTTTTTTACCCTCAAACCTATATATCCTCTTAAGGGAACTTGTAAGTGAATGTGTGTAAATCATTATAAATCTGCTAATATTTAAACTGCAGTTGTTCAAGAAGTTGCAGCCATAATTTGATGTGATGTAATTTTTACAGCGCTTATAATGAATCATTTATGAATATTTAAAGGACTGAGACAACTTTTTGTGCACAGTTGTGTCTTTATTATTAGTCTGTATACTAACTTACGTGACGAAATATTTTAAAATTTGCATAATGGGTATGAACGCACACATCCCAAAAGAAAATTAAATATGAAGTTTAATTTTTTTATTAGTAGTTCTTAGTGAAATAATATTTTAAATAATGCTTAAGTGATTATTGATCTTGAATTTTTTTCATTTGATTGTTAAAATCATTTGACCAAAATTCATCATTTCTGTAAAAAGAATTCAAATTCTTAATATCAGTATCTACTTTTAACGTACTTGAGGTCTGAAAGTTCGACAAGAAATTTCAGTTTTTTGACATATTTTGTTTCTGAGATATGTTCACGACAACACAAATTGAATAATTTGTTTTCACATATTATGTTACAGCGAGTAAAAAAAACTCTGTATCTAACATTTATGTCTACTACTTTAAAATATTAAAAAAATTATTCATAATCATGTAAAAGTTAGTCAAATTACGGCTGCAAATTTTTGTGACTTTGCAATTAAATATTTCTTGTTAATGAAGAAAGATTCGTTCCGGCACCGGTAATCGAACCCAGGACTCTCAGCTAGGCGCGTTGAGTGCTCTTACCATCTGAGTTATGGCGAGACCCGATCCACAGTGCTGGCCGAACTCTCCTCCTTTGTACCGTCAGTGGCATATTTTAATGACTTTATGGCCATTTCAACAACAGTTCTAGAGTTTGGCCGACACTGTGGATCGGATCTCGGCATAGCTCAGATGGTAATAGCACTCAGCGCACCAAGCTGAGGCTCCTGGGTTCGATTTCTGGTGCCGGAACGAATTTTTCACTATTAATAAATATCTACGTGATGACTACACAAAGTCATTGGTTACACAATATCCAATAGAGAACGACGAGGTCCTCTAATATGAATATACTGTATTATGTATAGGCTATATAAATTAAATATTAGCAAGTATATAGTGATTTCTTTCATTACATACTAGTACCTTAGCTGCAGTCCTGAAGTTATATGCTACTTGTTGATAAGTTTATAGTTCTGTTCCTGGGCCCAGTATCATGATGAACTTTGCCCTTTACCTTGGGTTTAAATTCGTTGTCGGATACTGAAACAGACGAACTGAGCCTGAAGATTTTTTTTACAAGGTCTGCTTTCTCTTCTTATCAGACGAACTTTTGACCTTTGGAACAAATCATTGGACACTATAAGAAATATTTGTAAGGATATGTCATACATTTGGTTTAAATTAGAAACTGTAGTAAGCAACACACATGAACAGTATTTGTTCATTTTCAGTATCTGCGAGTCAATTTGTCAGGTTTTTAAGATATCCTAGAATTTCACTTTTCGATAAGCGCTCCACAGGAAACATCTGGTGCGGGATGGGGGTTGTAAATCAAAACAAAAGCTAATACATTTTATGAGTTTATGACCTATTTCCGGCTTCTTATGGTTGTTGGTATGTTCTTTTGTACTTCTAATAAACAAAGAGGTACTGGTCTCTTCTATTCAGTGAATTTCCTAACTGTTTAAAGTGAGGTCTATGCAATGAACAAACAAGGGTATGGTTTTCAGTACTAAAAGAAATGTTTACCAGTTTGATTGAAGACAAATTAAAAAAGTACATTTTCATCGGTCCACAAATTCACAAAATTATGGCTGACTCTTTGTTTGAGGAAAAACTTTCCAATACAGAAAAATGGCGCACTTTCAAAGATGTTTGCTCAAATTTCCTTGGAAATTTATTTCAGACAACTACGTCGAATTTGTGGAATCCATGTTAAGTGTATATGAGAAAATTGGGTGTAATATGTCTCTCAAAGTGCACTTTTACATTCTCATTTGAATTTTTTTCCTCCTAATCTTGGAGCGGTAAACGACGAGCATGGGGAAAGATTTAATCTAGAAATATCTGAAATGGGAAGACGATATAAAGGAAGATCATTATCCACCATGGTTGCAGACTATTTTTGGTTCCTTGTAAAAGTCAGTTCCGGGTCTAGTTATAAACGGAAGTCATTCAGAAAATTCGGTTAAGTGCTACGTTCAAATTCCGAGGTTTTTCTCATTATACGCATGAAATAGTTTTATTGTTGTCGTGTTTTAAACTATGTAACATCATTTTTGTATTCAGTTCACATTTTTCAAGCATTATGAGGCATTTTGAATCCCCAGTGTTGTAATTTTATCAGTAGCAGTGGAAAATAAAAAAAAAGTTTTTTTTTTCATAAAAAATTCAAATTACTTTCCCCATAAAGTGGTATGTGATGGGGCAATTTGGATTTTAAATTCAGATTCAGGGTACACATATTAGTAATATTCACCTATTTTTATTTCGGAGCAAGACAAAAAGTAAAAATCTGTTGTTCGGTGTTACCAGTCCAGTAGTTTAGTGTTCTTGATGAACTGGATCAGACTACGAACTGGGACGTTTGGTAGGTAGCTCATCAAGGTTTGGAAAATATTTTTCAAATATAGGAGCTCTTTGATGAGCGAGTGCATTGTCTGACAGATGAGCTACATACTCATTTCCCTGTGAACGACGAGTGCAAGCTGGGTTAATGTTATGTCCCATTCTGTGCATGAGTTTCCCCTACTTTACTACGTAGTTCTTTCACGTTTGTTTTTCAATCTTCTACTAGGTCTATCCGCATCTCAATCTTTATGGATTTATAATTTCAGATTTGTTTGGGTAGTTACTTGCAATTTTTTTTAAAGAAAATAACTCGAAACATTTAAGGGGAAGGATGGTATTTTTTGGTGAAAAATGAGTAAATTAAAAAAAAAAATTTTTTTTCTTTAAAAATGCTCTGTGATATGTATGGAATGCATAGCATAATATTTTGTGGGTATTTGTGCCCTTATCAGCTGTTGAGACGCCATTTTTGAACTTCCTGCGTTATGGATTTTTAAATCACTCGACCCATTTTATTGTTGTTTCCGGTAAATTGAATTAAAAAAAATGTTTTTTCTTTAAAATACTCTTTGATATGTGTGGAATGCATTGCATAATATTTCGTGGGTATTTGTGCCCTTATCGGATGTTGAGACGTCATTTTTAAACTTCCTGCGCTATGGATTTTTAAATCACTCATCCTCTTTTATCGGTTTACGGTAACTTCATTTTTTTGCTACATTGCCAGACAAAAATGGATATAATTTCTGAACTATTAAAGATACATGCATGAAATTTAGAACACATATTCTTTAGACTATTAGGAAACTTTTCTCTGTAACAGAATTTTGTTAATTGATTTCATTTTAAAACTACGTCCGTTTGTTTGCAAGAAAGTAATTCAGAAAAGTGTTATTGTTGTTTATTGTTAATAAAATAACTTTGACAGAAATACAATCTTAGTTCTTCCCTGAAGGAGTAAAAAACTCGTGCTCAGGGAGATATCTAAACACAAAGATAATTTTTTGACACAAACTGGATCAAGAAAAAGAAATTTACAGGAATAAATTAAATTTAAAAATACAAGTTCAATTTTAACAATTTAAGTCATACAAATACATATACATATTAAATCAATATATATTCTTTAAAAATTAAATTCCTAACGCTATTTTTGAAATTCCTGATACTAAAATTTTCCAAATTTGTGTATTTATCAATTATTTTATTGTATAACCTTGGACCAAAGTAGGTACCATGGCTCAGACCTGTGCTTGTGAAACACTTTGGTTCCTCTAGTCATATAAAATCGGATCTTTTAGTTCCATATTTATGATGATTACAATTTGAATTTATTACGGTTTTTATGTATGAAGATTAATAAGGCAATATAATAAATGTGTTTAATTTTCAAAACATTAAAATCAGTAAACAAAAGCTCAGATGAGTAATCAATTGGTTTATTAAAGCATATTTTAATAATTCTTTCCTGAATAAGTACTAGTGGAGTGAGATTAGAATTACAAGCATTTCCCCACCCTAAAATTCCATACTGGAGAATGGATTGAAATGAAGCTAAATAAATGAGACGTAAAATATTAATTGGTAAATAAGACCGAAGTATAACAAAGATATAAATTGTTTTACGTAATCTATTGCATAAATATGCAATATATTTGTTCCATCGTAAGTGTTGGTCGATCGTAATGCCTAAATACTTAACTTCTGAGGATTCGGTTAATATGGGACATTCACAATTTTGAGAAGAACACTCTGAATAATGAATTTTGAGCCTAAGGGAAGATTGAGGAGATTGAAGACCACTGGACCTTAGTGAAAATGGAACAACAGTTGTTTTGGATGTGTTTAAGGAAAGTAAATTTTAATTGTTTATTTTACAAACGTAGGGACTAATATCAAAATTCTGTTACAGACAGTTTGTAGAGCATGCTTTTGCAAGTACATTGCAAAAAACGGGATGAATATACCTTTAAAAATGGTTTAGATATATCGGTTTTAGTAAAATCCTGCATTGGGTATATTTATTTTTTCAAATCTGGGCCCCCAAATAATTTTTTTTTTCAAAATATTTCTTTTTGGTTGAGTTCTTACAGGTATAAGCTCTGTACATACAAAAAATTAATATTTTACACCAAATAGGAAAAAACGTTTTAAAAATACTGTCCTCTCTCCTTAAATGAGGGTTTAGAAAGACCAAGAAAATTATATCATAAGAGCAGTGGTCCGTAGGAATTTTATTACATTTTTGGAATGGTAATTTTTGAAGGTTAAGGTAACGAACGCTACGTAAGCGAAATGTTGCGTTCACGAGCCTGCGATGAGAAGCCGGAAAATTGGTTCCTCGTTGAGTTATTCGGCATTGCAATGAATGGCAGAGCAGCGACCGCCGTCTAGGCGACAATGTTTTGACTCTGGTATGTACGGTAGCTAGCTGGTCGCCTATAATGCACGCGGCACACTCTAAACTCGACTTCCCGCACCTAGCTACTACACTATAAGTAGCATTAGTCCTTGGGTCCCATGGCACTAGTTAAAATACTCTTGCCGAGGGAAGGTGGATGTGATTTTTAGATTTTTTTTTTTTTCATATTGTCATCTCTTTTTGTGGGAGTCTATTCCGGTAGTCATGTTTGACTGTCGTCTGCCGAGCGCTTGCACAAGATGTGGGTTCAAATCTCGCAAGGAAGTGCGCCAAGCGGCTGCGTTGTTACAGTGTGTTAGGCGAATTATAATAGGTGAAGAAGTGAAAGTATTAATTTTACCGGTTCTCTGCTATAACTCCAGTAGTGTTTACGCTATAAATGCAGTGGACGAGTGCCCGAATCTCGCTACAAAATTTGACATTTAGAGACACGAGTTGTATCAAACATTTGTCACGAACGAGACATTTTGTTCAGTTTATGTATGTGTTATGGTAGTGGAGAGTAATGGAAATTTTGAAATCCAAGATATCACACAATAGTAATTGCATCTCTTACCTCTGCAAGACATGGATATGATGAAGATATGATTGATTGGTTTCTCGAGGGCTAGATCCTTGAACTTAGGCCGTTTTAGGCCCATTGCACGCCCTATAATGCGATGATTGTGTAAGTCCGACGATGGCTCGGGTGGCGTTAATGAATCCGACGCTGATAGGCGTACCATCCTTTCTGGGTCCTGCAGGTAGGTCCCATCGTCTACTTATGAGCCTGAACCCAAAGCCTGGAGCCCCAATCCCTTAGAACTTAGATCAGCACGAAAACCTGTATACTATCCCAGACATCACTGCAACCTATTTTTACTATTACAGATGATAGATGAAATAAGGAGGAAGTGTAGAGTGTTGGTGGAATGAAAGAGGGAACAGGAGTATCCCGAGAAAATCCTCTGCAACGTCTGTTTTGTTAACAAATTCCTCTCAGACCTGACTGGGGATCGAACCCGGCCCGTCTGGATGGAAGGTCAGCGCGCTAGCACTGTAGCCACACGCGGCAGGATATCATGCGGACGATACATTAAAATGATTAAAATTTGTTTTTTTTTTATTCTTATTTCACTGTGGCGACACGGGTTCGATCCCCATTTGGATCACGAAATTTGCGGTGGACAAAATTAGGTAAATGGAAGAAATAAAGAAGTGCCAAACTTATTGTAAACCCTATTGTTGCTTTTAAGATAACAAAATTCAGCATGTTTGACTAGTCTTTGTATGACCTATTTAGCGACAAGTTATATTTTATATAAATTAAAACTATTTTATTAAATTTAATGAAAGAAACAGCATGTCATAATTGGTTATTAATGGAGAAAAATTCGTTCCGACTTCGGGTATCGAACCCGGGACTCCCAGTTCTACGCACTTCTCCATTAATAACCAATGGTAACCGTAACGGATAATTCTGTAGGACCAAAAAATTAATCTTTACGTAGATCATTTGTCCAACAGTGCATTTTATAAGGTTCGTTCCAACAACAGTCAGGAACTGTCCGTAACTATTGTGAGCATGCGCAGTACAGAAAAAAGCGTTCCAACACAATCCGAACCAGTCCTGAACCGGAAACATGTACTGCAGTCGGGCGTTCCAACAAACTTTTGACACGGATTCGGAACAGTCAGAAGTAGTCAGCGGATTGTGGCATATACGGAAGAGTACGCGAGACGCGCATGCGCATAAGCTCACCAACGTCACCTGGATACTGAAGAAAGACATGATCGACTGTTCGCATCATTGAGGTTAAGATGAAAAGTGACAGTGCAGACGAATAATAAAACTAGCGATTTAATTTAAATTTTCGCCAAAAAGAAAGGGAATGGAAATTATTTTGGTATTGAATTAGTTATTTACAATTTCAACATTTGATTAAAAGTATAATAAATAACGTACATAAATTAATAATTAAAAAAGAACGATTTTTAGATGAGAATCCCCCAGTACGCGATATTGAATTGGCGGAATTCTTGCCTTCCATATTTTTTGTCATCTTTTTATAGAAAATGATCGAAATTCTATTTTCTGCAATTGGAATTAGCTGCGAAACGGTCGTTCTTAGCAAAGATGATCACAGTTATAGCATCTCTGGATTTAGTACATAACCATCCGCGAAAGCGTTCCAACAGCGACCAGTCCAGTTTCAATCCCATAGCAGATGCTCAACTAGCGCATGCGCATAAGATGGTACAGGAACCGTACATGAACTGATCCATGAACCGCTTGTTGGAACGAACCTATACTGTGAAATCTCGGCCACCAAGTCACTCAAATGAATGCGCTCCTTGTGTGATGTCAGTTGACTTAATATTATATGTAGCCTATGTGTCAATATTTATGTCGAACATGGAGTAACGTCACTAAGGGAAAATACCAAAGGAGAAAGATTCGATCCAGTGCTGTGGATTGAGCCTCGACGTAGCTCAGTGGTGGAGCTCCCAATGCGTAGAACTGAGGGTCCCGGGTTCGATCCCCGGCGCCGCATCGAACTTTTCTCCATTAATAACCAATGGTAACCATAACAGATAATTATGTAGGACCAAAAAATTAATCTTTTCGTATGTCTTATGTAGACCTTTAACCGAATATGTATTCACTATACTTATTGTAATTATTGTCTTACAGTCTTACTAATAAACCGTGTATAGTTTTTATACGAGACTTATGCAGAGTTGAGACAGAAAACGTTACTAATAAACCGTGAATAAGCTATGGACGTATAAACAGGCTGTAACTATACAATGGGAATTGCTTTGCAGTAGTTATATACACGAAACCCCTTGTTTAAGTGTTGTATATAGCGAAAAAATGGCCGCCCCTCTAACAGCTGTTCGTATCGACTGTCATTTTATGATGATGTTTACCTTGTAACCACAGAAGAACAAACCAAAGCTCATAGAATTATTATAATAATATTGCTGTAGCTTGTACTCTTTGACCAAAATGTAGTGTGGTAATCGATTAGAGCCAGTTGTACTATCGATATTTAACACGCCACTCTAGAACGCTCTACCGGATCCAGTAGAGAACCTCATATTCTATTACCTTTCGTAACGAAGTAATGACGAAACTATGACGTTGCTGTGTAACAGTTATCTGTTATACACGACGTATATAGTGATTATTAGTAAGGAATTTACACACGACTTATAAACGAGCTACTCATTGTATAAGTATAAGACAGTTAAACGTCTGTATATAGAGTTTTTATTAGTAAGACCGTTAAATGATTGACCATGTCAGCTGTGTCTTAGCGCAACTTGTTAAACACAAGCAGCTTCATTTATTTGTTTCTTTGAATGCATAAATGTTTTTCTTCTTTAATTTTATTTATTTCGCTCATGCAATGGTAATTTGTTAAATAAAAATTTCAAAGTAATGTTTGATTTCCTTTTGTTGTTTTTAGTTAATGTATCATCTTTTATTTGCGTAATTTTTAATGTGTCGATGTTACTAAATTATTACAACTGTATTTTTTAGTATTTATTATACACTAAAACATCTAAAACAGAGGAAAATAATAATTAAAATGAAGTTGGAATGTAATCCAATTACATGTTAGATAATTTTTCTGAATTCATTAATTTTGATCCCGCCATGTTTCTTGGAGTTCTCGAAAAATTATATAAAATTTATTGGGATTTCTAATGAACGCCAGTGTACAGATAGGCTATGTGGTATAAGTTTATTCAATAAAAAAATAACGTAAACATAATAATACAACACACAAATTGCATTGAATTGATTTCACTTTAAATCATATTTACAATCTTTATAAATATAAGAACTTATTTGTTAAAATCTAAATAGGCCTATCACAATAACACTTAATTGAGAACGTAAACCTTTCATCCAATTGCAGGAATCTTATGAATTCCCTCGACCTTTTTAATTTTACTAATTTTGTTTAATTTATGCATTGATACTACATAAAGTTTCAGTATAATTCTGACTACTGCATTTCGGTGCTTTGTAAAGACTTGTACCAAGCATGATTTAAAACTAACTCAGTGTTCATTTCAGTGCGAGAATTTTCGAGTTTTGTCCATGACGTGGATCTGAAAACATTCAGCGTTGAAGCATTACGTGTAGGTTCTATCATCAGGAAAGAGAACAGGAGAAGTGATCTGTCTGGTACTCTTCTTGTGCTGGAAATATTGGCCTTGGTAACGGAAGCAGTGGACATGTTCCTTCTTGTTTGCCCTGTCCGATGACGGAGTTCCCCCCCCCCCCACTGTAAAATGAATGTCAGGTAATCTGTGACGAATGCTGGGCCTCATTTTGCTAATAGCATCTCGATAACACCAATTCCATCGATTGTAATTAACCTAGTAGTTGATATAGCATCATTAACTAAAAAGAGAGACGGAGTTCTGAAGCATTGTATATTTCTGCATTTGTGGCAATACACAAAATCAGAAATCTCGCATTATGTGTACTAGATTTGGTGACGTTATATAAACATATCTTCCCTAGGTACAGTTTCATTTTTAGTAGCTTGTAGATCACTATTTTTAACAGCCGGGCTCTCTTAAAGACACTTCTGCTTAACTCATCGACGTATAGAGATTAATTAGAACGGAAATAGCCTTAGGCTAGAGTACATGGTATCGGTGACTTCTGAGCAGGACAGGGTCATCTTGTACACTCTGCGCTCATGGAATTAGTTGCGTATCGATTGTGCAATGACTTGTTACCGATTGTGCTATCATCCACCCCTTCACGCATTTCTCTCCAGCCGACAAAACCGAATACCTTATATCAGAAATCTACCTGAATCGTGACTTCACTGACAGGGTTGAGATCCACGGCTACGGTACCTCTTGCAGCTCTTGAATCGCATAAAACTAGAGTTCCTGTATGCATACGTAGTATTATTAGTGAGTGTCGACACGTGGAGCCAGATATCTTGGCTTGCAGTATCTTCCTGAGGCGAAGGTTTTCATTCCCAAGGTAACCATAGCATATTGTGATAATAAACCCATGACTTAAGTCATGACTTGTCCAGTAAGACAAGGATGTGACAACAAATTGTATGCGTTTAAGGTAGACAATGGTTTCTAGCTCCATCGAATCACAATGCACTTTACGCATATCGATTGTTACTAATAATATACAGTTCAGGGTATCTGTCTAGAACCCACCACCACTGCCATCTACAGGCTTTGGTTAGATCTCCAACATGTAGGACGGACGATCCGATGCGGGACAAACACAAGTGGTGTCCTGTTTTTCAAAACAAAAATGTTATTGTAAAGTTAATTGTGGAGAGACTTGTGGAATGAAGAGGGCGAAGCTGAAAACATCGAGAAAAACATTCACAATCGTGGCTTTGTCCACAAATTAATAAAACCGGCCATCGCTGGGGTTTGAAATCGGGTTCTAGATTGTCGTAAGTCAGCGTTTTGCTTATAGTTATCAGCCGGCTTATTTACACATGTATATGGTATTCCTGACGTCTTCTAACGTGGCTGAAGCGTTAACGTTTTAAATAGGCAGTGAAATTTCTTGCTCGTGTGATCAACAACATAACCATGATGTAAGAGTAAAATAGAGAAACGCAAAGGTGTCAGTATGCAGTACACACCATTGAGACGCAGAAAGATAGAATCTCCCTACTTGATCTAGTCTCTGCAAAGAGTTTGGTGGTTATCACGCTCCGATCGTGTAACTCCCGGGAAAGTTCTGGTGCCTTTTTTACAGGCGGCTAAATGTAACCCCCGAAGCTGTTCTGGTAGTTCCGAAGTGAAAAATCCCTCTTTCATTTGGGCTCGACTCCTGTCACCCTATAGACAGGGCCAGCTGGGCTCCATATGCAATTAGTTCATGTGAGAAGGACATAGTTTTATAGTTTCCAGGTGGAAATCGAACTCAGTTCTGTTGGATTTGTAGCTAGAAATAGTATCACTTAGATCACAGTGAAAATGTTATTTTTTATAATATAAACTGAATACGAAAAGTATTGTTGTCGTAACATGTGTCCGAAAATAAGTTGCAAGTTTTCGAATGTATATTCAGTTCATTACCCTGTATGGTTTCCAGAGCAAGTCTTTTATACCTAATTACTTGATATAGTTGTTGCTGTTAAACTGCATTCCTTTGAAGTCGTGACCTCTATAAGCCATATAACTCGAATACTCTTAAAAAGATTACCGCGTTGGCTGGAAGAAGCCGGCGCGCTTGAAGTCTCGTCGCAGAGAGCTCTTCTGCTGTAGTTTTGCATTTAATAGATGTACGGACAACATCCGCCTTCCCAAACGTGTTCGTGTGATTAATGATTTGTCTTTATTTCCAGGTTTGCGTACCTTGAGATTCCTTTATGTATAGTATATATAAAAATTGTGTTGTAATGCCGTTTGTTTAAAAAAGAGTCACGTGACTTGAATTGGCGAGGAATTTACTGTTGGTGTGTCACTAGGCCACATTGCTAACAAAAAGACTCTTCTGTGTATTTTATTACGTTGTTTGGTACTTGTGCTCGCCATGTTTGTATGGCCTACCTGCATGAAGTAACTCAGCTGCAGAATGATTGACATCGTTATTTTGTTGAAATTGGTCAATTACAGTCTTTCTTAATAGATTTCAACACCGTGCAGTTTGAGAAAAAGTAGAAGCTGTGAAAGGTAAACTTTTCCTTGAATCCTGAATAAACGATGTTATGTTTTTCTGTCTTTCGCAGTAAAAATATCAACTACCATTATTTACATACATAGGCCTACTTACTTACTATCTTACTTATTGGCTGTATAGACCTCAGAACGTTTTGGCCTCAACAGACAATTCGTCTCCATGTACTGTACGAGATCTTTTATTATTATTTATTTAATCTGACAGGATTAAGGCCATAAGGCCTTCTCTTCCATCCTACCAGATAGCATATATAAATACAAAAAAGAAATACAGACGCTGATGTAAATAATACAAATCAAATTAAAGCCCTATAGAGGATCAACAGGGTCAAAAGAACACTATAGAGCTCTCATCGAGTTAATACAAGAAAAAAGGATAGCAATGATGATAGTGATAACTGATAATAATAATAATAATAATAATAATAATAATAATAATAATAATACATTACATATTAATTGTCAATTTTACAACAGCATAGTTACAATATTTACTATATGTCATGGGTTAAGCCGAAGTTGCGCAACTTGATAGATATTCAGCAAGCAATTCCATGAACTAGAATGTGATTTTTTAATTTAAATTTGAATTTTGATATTGTCCGACAATCTCTGACATGGTCAGGGAGAGAATTCCAGAGGCGTGGAATCGATATGCTGAAAGATGATGAGTAGAAGGATGTTCTGTGCAGAGGAATAGAGACTCCTTGACTCCTAAATAAACGATAGGCGTATTGTGTTTTTCTGCCCTTTGTAAAAATAACCTTGACTACCATTACTTACTTATTTTCTTACTTATGTGGTTCTGTAAACCTCAGTAGGTTTTTGGCCTCAAAACACAATTCGTCTCCTTGTATCAGATCTTGCAGGGTTTGGTCCTATCACTTCTCATCTTTCCACAGAATATGCCCTGATCAACTGATTTGTCTTCTTTTAATGACTGGCGTGATATCCGATTCTTGATATGTGTTTTTTTTTCTTCGAATTATCCATTTTCCACAGCTGGACAAACAATTTTTCTTAACTATTTTGTTTGAAATGTGTATAACGCCTTCAGTAACTGCTTGGGGAGAGCCCACGAATTGGAACCGTAACAAAATACTGGTTGGATAACAATTTTATAGCATCTTAATTTATTAGTTGTTTCAGATAAATTTTGGATTTGAAGATTTGATTAAGTACAAACGAGCATTTGATATTCTTTGCTGAATTTCACATTTCATCTGATTTTGTTTTGTAATTTTGCAGCTAAGATAACAGAATTCTGACACTTGTTCATATTCAAAATTACCAATTTTTAGTGCGTTCATAATACAGTTATTTCTAGTACTCGACTACCATTGTCTCCATTAAAAGAAGGAATTACGAACCGAAACGAAGATGAAAAATAATCCGGGAATCCGATCAAAATCGTAACATAATTAGATCTGAATGGAAACGTGTTGCATCACAACCCCAACACTATCATTTCTTAAAGTCCTAACTTTTCCCAATAGTAATGTTGTTTTCATCGATTTTCTTCACTTTTTTTAAGCATGATTTCAGTACATCATTTTTCATCATCTTCTCCTTAAGCTAGTGGCTTTGAACTCCTGGAACATCTACCATTAACGTTTACCCAAGATTTAGTAATCCTTCTTTCGTTTTTGGAATAGACACCTTCTTCGTTTTCCAATAAATCCGACGTCTGTCCTAATTTCGCAATATTATAAAGATGGTTTGAAAAGGAAAAATATTCTCTTCTGATATCATGCTGATTCGATTTTACAAAATCGAGACAAGATACTAGATCAGGGGTGGCCAAACTATTTTGAGCTTGGTCCAGTAAATTTATAGAAAGTGTTTGGAGGGCCACTTAACTAAATTTATATTAACAACTATTTTGAATATAAGCTAAAGTACCTATCTGTAAGTTTTAGTAGAATATTCAGATAAGTGTACATTTAAAAAATCATTTTTTAAAAGTCATTCAATTATCATTATTCACTTTTTTATTTTATACACTTTTTTAACACTGACTTGTTATAACTTCTTAAAGTATATAATAAAAACATTCCAATGAATTTTGAAGATCTGCAGTGTTAATGTGATTTTTGAACGTTTTTTACATTTAACAATTTCTCAGCAGGTGCAATTTTTTATGTGCACAGAAAAAGCATATTAGCAAGATGTGCATCTGTAATAGTTGAACGTAATTTATTCTTAATAACATTCATGGCAGAAAATGTTTGCTCACAAATGTATGTGAAAAAATTGTAAAAAATGTAAAATTATTAACAATAAGTTGGATTGTGTTGGTTTATTTTATTATGTAACATTATATGCACCTAAGCTTAATACAAAATTTCGAAATTTATTTTTCATACCAAGGGCAAATACTGAATCGCACAAAACTTCCACAGTTTTCCAAATGTTACAGTTATACAATAAATTACATCCTCCTCCGAATGTTGATATTTTCAAATATGAATTTCTCTAGATACAGAATTATCTGTTATTATATTACAGAATATTGTTGTTAGTTAATTTGAAGCTACTTTCACACCTTTTTCAATTTCTCTCTTTTTTTTTTTTTTTTTTAAATAAGTGTATGTTTCCTTTTTTTATTATGTTTTATAAATTAGTTTGTCAGTCTTGAACATTGTAATTGGGCTTTGCCTGTTATGTTCAATAACAAATAAATAGGCCTAAATAAAATAATAAGTACATTTAAATAAATAAATAAATAAATAAAAATGTGGAGCCAAAACGGCACACGAGTCGTACAGCAGGAAACAGATCTTTAGGGACATACTTACAAAACTCAGTCAAAGTTGAAGCAGTGGGTGATTCACAATGCTCTTTAAATTGACCATAAAGTCCTGAGTAGTTTTAGATTTCTCAGACTCTGAAATGCAAAATGGATTTATGGTTAAATCTATTCATATTCTAAAGAGGAAACTCGAGTTGAGAATACGTCGCACGAAGGTGTATTTTGAATGATCCAGGATAAAGTCATTGCATTTACTTAACATAGGCTATGTTGAATGTTTGGAAAATGATCAAGTTTTCACTGTTTTAATTTGTTAAATATAATTAAGCTTCAATTTAAGTGTTGACTTCATTGAACATTGATCTTGAGCTATCGGCAGGCCAATGAAAATGTCTTGATGCCATCACTTGGCCATCCCTTCATTAGATTATCATGTTAATGATTTATAGAAATTGCATTTTCAGAGAGATTTAACAGATATTGAAGTTCGCATGAATATAGGTTTTTGTTACAGATACAGTATAATAAAAAATATTTGGTACTTGACACATGGATCTTCGTGTTTACTTGTGCTCATGAAGATAGATAAATATACAGTACTCATGTTGTTTACGCTCTATAATTAGAAAGACTTATATTAGTTTCTTAATAGCGTTGGAATGTGTGTTATAAAAGATGGTAATCAGTTTGAGTTGTCAGCTACGATGTCACGGTTAATGAATTCTGGACGTAAATATCGATGAAGCATTTCCATATAAATTTTCTTTCGTGTAAAGTGCGCCTCTAGGCGTAGTATTGTACCATCGTCAACACTATATTTCAGTTACATGGTTATTTATCAACTCTTGTGCAAACAAGGCTCTGATTAAATCTTGTTGAACTTCCGCTCTCCACATGCAGACTATTAAAGGGCCGCGTGCGGGTCCAATGTCCAGGTCTTCAGAACGAATGTTAAAGTGGCAAAGAAATTTGCATATTAGTTAAAACGTTAATGACAATCGACAGTGAAGTAATAAGAAATATTGCACGTAGAAGGAAAGTGTAGGTGATATCACAAAATTTATAATTTAATGTCTCTGAATTCGTAGATGTTTCGAATTAGGAAAGCGTGCAATTATAACAATAAACGTTTTCGTTTGATTTCAGAAATCAATCCCATTAGCTATTTCCTTCCTCACTGCAATGATACGATGGTAATGAATCCACACCAAACATTCAAAGGTATCAAGACTACTTACTATTCACGTGGATATGACGCAAGGTTAGCGCTAACGGGGACTGGCTGTTTTTTTAATTGGTTATTTAACGACCCTGTCAGCTATTAGGTTATTTAGCGTCGAGGGAATCGGTGATTTTTTTATTTTATTGGGTTATTTTACGACGCCGTATCAACGTCTAGGTTATTTAGCGTCTGAATGGAAGCACCGAAAGTTACCCAGCATTTGCTCGTATTGGGTTGAGGGAAAACCCCGGAAAAAACCTCAATCAGGTAACTTCCCCGACCGGGATTCGAACCCGGGCCCCCTGGTTTCGCTGCCAGACGCGCTGACCGTTACTCCACAGGTGTGGACAGGAATTGGTGATAGCGAGATAGCATTTGTTGAGGTGATACCGAGGATTTGCCATAGTTTACCTGACATTCGTCTTACAGTTGGAGAAAACCCCGGAAAAAACCCATGCGAGAATCGAACCCGCGGCCGAACTCAACTCCGGATCGGCAGGCAAGTGCCTTAATCATCTGAGCTACGTCGGTGGCTCCCGGTTGTTGGAAGAGTGGTTTACAACAGCAATAATAATAAAAAAAAAATAATAATAATAATAGTAATAATAATAATCCGTGGGTCGACAGTCCATGAGGGCTCCAGCAGAGCTGAACGATCATCCTACCAGTACGGGTGTAACGTGTGGCCAACACGTTGGTCTCTCCCTAGCCGTTACAGCATGTTTATGAAACCACATTTTGCTGCTCACTGTACCTTCCCAAATTCATAACGATGCTGAGTGGACACCAGTCTCATACACTTGTACGTCGGTAGGCCCACATCATAGTAATAATCTCATATACTTGACTAAACTTCATGAGAAAATTCCTTCCCCAATGAAGACTCGAACTAACGCGCAATCCCTCATGACGCCCTAGACCTCATAGCTTTAATAAATTGTATTTTATTGTACTTAGTTAAATATTTGTGTATTATCAAACTAAGGACACGCATTATAAGTAAAGTGGGCAGCAGTAGCTAAAGTAGTGTTAAGGTATGGTAGAGCACCGATGAAATAAAATCAATGACATTTTAAAATTAAATGTACAAAATATGGTGCAAATTTCTCTTAAAATAATTAATCATAGGGCCTTGAACTTTTGAGTAATGAGATAATGAATTAGCCGTTGTGTTATTTTCGTATTGTATAATTTTCTATCTAAATATCTGATATAACATTGTGGAAAATTTAAATAATTAGTTGCGCCTTTTTCCCAAGAAAAATATACTGTACCGATATATTTAACGTCAAGAATAGATAAGTTGAAAAAAAAGTGTTTAAAAACAGCCCGTATTACAATGTCTTACACAAACCTCCATTAAAAATCTGCTCTTCAGCTGTCCAGACACAAATGCTTAGTATAATTTGATATTATTTATTTATTCTAAATTATATAGAAGGAACAGCCGTATGAGCAGAACAGAAATATTAAAGATGTTACTTAATTTTTATCTTGAAGCTAAATAAGATAATAATTACTATATATAAGGGACCACAGATCATTCCCTGTGTTAAGAAGATGGATTTCCATGTTGAAAATCGAATAGCATCTGTACGTACGCTACAGCAGAGGACAACTGATAGTTATTAGTTATAATTTAATAATCTTTATTAAACAAAAACATTTGCAACTTCGTTCAACTTTCTAGCTATTTTTATTTGTTCTAATTTAATATTATTCTCATTTGCATTCTTGTCTAAGTGGTTTATCAAGGACAATATTAAATATGTTATATAAACTCTTTGATTGTAGAATTAGACTTAATACCCTTGTGGTTACGTTGACGGAAGCTGAAAGTTGCCATTATTGTAACTGAGTTTAAATCAACACTCTTTGAGAAACACTGTTTACATTTCTTTGAAGGTTGCGAGTAATAAACGGACGGTACTTTGCAATATTAATCTGCTACTTTAATTCGAAGTTACACTAGCGAAAATCGATATTCGATGTGTCCATTTGCTTAAGAGGAACCTTTATGAAAGTTTGTACTGAAAAATAACTTTATCTACCAGCTCTCTGGGAGCTTCACGAAGGCTATGTCGATGTGATGGTAATCGATTTGAAGTTCAAGTTCCACAATGCATGGACGATTTACAAAATTGACCCGCAACTTCAAAGATTCTGTAGCTTGGAAAGTAACCTTCGTGATTTCGAAATTTTACTGCAATTTAATAGACGAACTTTGTTAGAAAGCGATGAAAGAGTAATGGAACGGAGAAAAATTCTCTCCGGCGCCGGGATTTGAACCCGGGTTTTCAGCTCTACGTGCTGACGCTTTATCCACTAAGCTACACCGGATTCCACCCCGGCGTCGGAAGAATCGTCTCAGTTTTAAGTTCCAACTCTTGGGTTCCCTCTAGTGGCCGCCCTCTGCACTACGTCATAGATATTATGAACCTAGGACCGAAGTCCGCACATGTGCTGAGGTGCACTCGTAATGAGTGACTAGTTGGCCGGGAACCCAAGAGTTGGAACTTAAAACTGAGACGATTCTTCCGACGCCGGGGTGGAATCCGGTGTGGCTTAGTGGATAAAGCGTCAGCACGTAGAGCTGAAAACCCGGGTTCAAATCCCGGCGCCGGAGAGAATTTTTCTCCGTTCCATTACTCTTTCATCGTATGATGACGCAGAATATCTGCATGGAAATATCATATGTACTCCGGTACATTATAATAATATATTTGTTAGAAAGATTAAATTTTGATAGTTTTTTTTCCCCCCCAAAATAAGTATCACTTAATGAGCTCTTGAGAAGTTGAGATGTCCATAGAGGAGAATCAGATTTGATGCGTACGAGTACCACTAAAATTGTTTAATTTTCTACAAGAAAATTCGTTGCGAAGATATTTAATATTTTCTGTATGTATTTTAAGTAGTAGTTACTAAAGCGCATTGTTTTTACGAAATTGGTATCATTGTTTCAAAGAAGTTAAGAATCGACTTCGAGTTACGTGACCACAAATCGATGTATTTTTTAAACTCTGTTTTATTGATTACATTCGAATGTTGACTACTGATTATAGGCTAGGTTTCGTGATTAGTAAACATAACCTGAATTCAGATATACATAGATAAAAAAATTGACAGCATAATGATTGTATTGCCTGTTTTTTTGTATTTTTATTTATTTATTTATTTTTTTTGCTCTTATGAATATGAGTGATTTTTTCATTGGTAAGTGCTCTTTTTGACTTTTCAGTTAAAGTTGTATTTTTAAATACAAATACAAAAAAAAAAAAAAAACACAGTTAATTTGTAGACATATTCCCGTAAAAGTATCTAAATGGTGAGCTGTACAGACCCAGAAACAAAATTTGGGTCACCAGTTATAACATAGTGCGCATGCTCAGTACTGAAAATTGGAAAATTCAGGTGACCCAAATTTTGTTTTTGTTTCTGGTCTGTGCAAATGATTGTAAGTTGTTTAAAGATATGTTCAGTTTTATAATATACAGTGATCTTTATCATTTGTCTACTGTTACTTTTTTTTGTAAAATATTTAGACTAAATTCTTTGCAAGATTTTTGGAGTTGCTTTACTGTCAGTACTGATACATTACACTCTCGTGTCAAATATAAATTTCCATGTATTTGTGAAATGTAGATTAAATGGTGCAAGTATGCACTTCGTCAGCAATAGATTGCTATATTTTCTTTTACACAGTTAATGACATTCCCATTTGTCATTTTGAAACACATAGAAAAGTTTTAATTACAATTTTATGTCTTTTGGTTCCTACTTATGAATTTTAATACTCGTCGTTTTAATTCAATTTAGGTGACTGGAACCTATAACTTTTTTCGTGAGCGAGTTACTATCTATCAATCATTGTCTGAGAAATTTCGCTCTGTTACGTTCGTGATATAGTAACAGTTCTAGTAATAATGATAAATGTATCTTCTCTGATCAGTAAACATGACACCAGATATTACAGTTTATGAATATTCATTCCATCAAGTGCTCTCTACTCTTGCATTTTCCCTTTGTGTATTAAGCTCTAAATACTACTAGAAATTAAATCTATTGAATAGGTAAAAATGAAAATCTGCGCAAATAGAAGAAGAGACAGAATATTGAAAACCACGTTTTGGTTTTCGAATGCTGAAAATGTTTTTTTTTTCTCGCTCACCCACTGAAATCACACGCCCACAACACTTCAGTTCTCTTCAATATTATTCTAAACCCACAGTCCATACTATTCAGGTCTTAATACAATGATGATGATAATGATAATAATAATACTGACTTACTTACTTACTTACTTACTGGCTTTTAAGGAACCCGGAGGTTCATTGCCGTCCTCACATAAGCCCGCCATTGGTCCCTATCCTCAGCAAGATTAATCCAGTCTCTACCATCATATCCCACCTCCATCAAATCCATTTTAATATTATCTTCCCATCTACGTCTCGGCCTCCCCAAAGGTCTTTCTCCCTCCGGCCTCCCAACTAACACTCTATATGCATTTCTGGATTCGCCCATACGTGCTACATGTGCTGCTCACCTCAAACGTCTGGATTTAATGTTCCTAATTATGTAATAATAATAATAATAATATATCTTGAACAAAAGATCTAATTCTTACATAGACTACAACTTTGATCTTAAGTACTGAGAAGCAAACACTTTTTTATACAATAGTTGTCCGGGGATAGGCAGTTGGCCGTTCAGGCTATGAGAACATTAATTTACCCAGTTTGTTTTTGGTTACCCCTTATTTCGTCTTCCCTTGGTTTGTGGCTCAGAAGAGACGCTTTATTATATTGCCGTGTATTTATAATAAAATTGCGCACTATTTCTTTTGCACTTCTCCATTTTTGTTGGTGTTAAAAATATCAAGCTCTATTTTTTGATCTTACTTTATGTTGTAGTAACACGTTTCATTCTTGGTAGAGAAGTTTAACGCAATAATCCGTATGGAGTGATTTCGCATGGTTGCTCTGGGGAGGAAGACGGTCATTCTAACGGTTTTTGTAACATAATAGCTACACGGATCGTCTGCAGTCGTCACAACGTTTCCATGTACTACCGCGTCTTGATTGTTGGCAAATGGAGTAGGATGTTCTTAGCATAGTGCAGCATATTATAGTTTTTAAATGTAAAATGCATCTTCTTGTATCCAAGTTCTATGCAATTGAAATTTTCTTTCTTCATTCATTTCTATCTTCACAGTCACCATCCTGTAATCCTCTCGCTTCCATCGTGTCAATAACACAGAGCATCCTGTTTTCTTAGACGTTTTACTTCTTTTCTTGTCGGTTGAGACGCATTTTAAATTCTGTTGAAACCTATTTGCCTGCGTCCTTTTTAGGCCTACATATCCAAGCAATTGTAATTGTTTAGTTTCTACATACTGTATAGGCCTAATACAGTATTTTTAAATTAATCTTTTCTCTTATCGTTTCAGTTCTAATTGTATCTAGTTTAGAGCATTGTGCTGACTTTCCTAAAGAAATCCATTTCTGTTGACTGTAATTCTGATTTTAATTTTGCATTCATATTCCGTGTTTTTGCACCATTAGTTATTAAATTTCTCACTGTTGATTTATAAATATGGATTTTACTTACTTACTTACTGGCTTTTGAGGAACCCGGAGGTTCATTGCCGCCCTCACATAAGCCCGCCATTGATCCCTATCCTGAGCAAGATTAATCCAGTCTCTACCATCATATCCTACCTCCCTCAAATCCATTTTAATATTATCTTCCCATCTACGTCTCGGCCTCCCCAAAGGACTTTTTCCCGCCGGCCTCCCAACTAACACACTATATGCATTTCTGGATTCGCCCATACGTGCTACATACCCTGCCCATCTCAAACGTCTGGATTTAATGTTCCTAATTATGTCAGGTGAAGAATACAATGCGTGCAGCTCTGCGTTGTGTAACTTTCTCCATTCTCCTGTAACTTCATCCCGCTTAGCCCCAAATATTTTCCTAAGAACCTTATTCTCAAACACCCTTAATCTCTGTTCCTCTCTCAAAATGAGAGTCCAAGTTTCACAACCATACAGAACAACCGGTAATATAACTGTTTTATAAATTCTAACTTTCAGATTTTTTGACAGCAGACTAGATGACAAAAGCTTCTCAACCGAATAATGGCAGGCATTTCCCATATTTATTCTGCGTTTAATTTCCTTCCGAGTGCCATTTATATTTGTTACTTTTGCTCCAAGATATTTTAATTTTTCCACCTCTTCCAAGGAAAAATCTCCAATTTTTATAGTTCCATTTCGTACAATATTCTGATCACGAGACATAATCATATACTTAGTCTTTTCAGGATTTACTTCCAACCCTATCGCTTTACTTGCTTCAAGTAGAATTTCCGTGTTTTCCCTAATCGTTTGTGGATTTTCTGCTAACATATTCACGTCATCCGCATAGACAAGAAGCTGATGTAACCCGTTCAATTCCAAACCCTCAGAGTTATCCTGAATTTTCCTAATGGCATATTCTAGAGCGAAGTAAAAAAGTAGAGGTGACAATGCACTCCCTGCCTTAGCCCTCAGTGAATTGAAACGCATCAGATAGATTTTAGTTTCTTTAAATATTTATCCTACCGATGATAGACAACATTAAGATACGTGGATCGTATGCGGAGACTAAGAGGAAAGTGGGAAAGAGGGAAGATTGGAAAATGCTAGGTTTGCAGTGAAAGACCTGCCTTTTGGCAGAAAACTATCAATGAATGAGAAGATTCCGCTAGCATCGCAATTGCATATCAGATCTTAATTATTATCTTTGTTATTTCAGAATCATTGTTTCCTTTTATAATTTCAGCTTCCAGATATTTAATTTTGGCACAAATGTCGGTGCACCTTTTGACTTTTTCTAGTAATTCTTTTACCATTCTCACCAATCTCTATGTATTTACTTTTATTAATATTTATTTGTAATCCCCATTTTTCGCATCCCTCCGTCAATTTTCTTTTCATAGATAACATTAAGATATATGGATCACATGAGGAGACAAAGAGGAAGGCAGAAAATGGGAGAGATGGCAGAAAGCTGGGTTTGCAGTGAAAGACCTGACCTTGGGCAGAACATTGAATGAATGATATTCTGTGTCTTACTATTTTTAACCGAACCTTTAACAGTATGTGGTGGAAAATGATGTTATAATTATTACTGTTGAAGAGTAAAATTTTAATTGTGAAATGATGTTAAATATATGTAAAAATCGATAATAATTTGACTGAACATGGCAGGCATGCGCGAATTATTCGTGACGCAGTTTAATTTCATACAACATGAGCAAATACTCGTTATTTCATTAGAATGAATAATCCAACTGCTGCTAAGGTAATCCTTCCAGTGAGTCACATAATCACATATCTAAGTAGATACTGTATTTATGTTTTATAACCTGCTTTTCCGTCCCGACTCTCTCTTCGCATGTACAGTTATGTAACTACTGTACTGCAGTAGCGTCACTGAAAATTATATATACAGAATAGAGAATAAGTATGGAATATTGCTAATAACTTTTTAAATTTTAATCTTACAAAAAAAAAAAAATATATATATATATACATAAGCTGTTGGAGATAAACCATACAATATGATACCAAAGTTCGAAAAAAAATTCCGAATCACCATTAAATTTTACGTATGATTATGTAGAAATTTTACCCATATACCCCATTTTATGTCTTTTAACTATTTATTAAACTTGTTTCGTGGACTTCAAGCTTGAGACAAATAAGTATGTAAAATTATATTGAGTAGGCCAATAAAAATAGACCTAACACTAAGACTAACCAAACTTTAGTACAGACGCTCACAATGAGAACCATTCACAGGTAAAGAATGTTCCAGTCTATTACGAAAGCAGCCTATTGTAGAATGGAACAGATCAGTTATCATGTAACTGTGAGAAAGACAATGGACTGTGTCTGTGATAGACTGGGACATTTTGGCTGTGAATGGTTTCTATTTTGAGCATCTCTTGTCAAATTTGGTTGGTGATGCTGTTTTATTTAGTTTTATGGCGTACTCAATATTATTTTATATACTTATTTGTCTCAAGTTTGTAGTCCACGAAACAAGTTCAATAAATAGTTAAAAGATTCATACGTAACATTTGATGGAGATTCGAAATATCTAAATCAGGGCCGGGCATGAGAGCGGCTCCATTTAGCTGGCCAGAGCTGCTCTCGCTCCGCAAGGCAAGCCAGAGCAGAACGCTCACGCAGTGGCGGACTCACATTACAGCTACCTTCCCTGCATTAATATAACAAGAGCCACGGTTGTTCTAGTTATTCAGTCTGTCAGTACATAATAGTTTATAAGGATATTACATCAATCCATTGTACAGTACAGACTTTATAACACTTATTAATTTAATGAAATAAACTTCGCTCTATGCACACACACACAAATCATTAGGCTTATTTACATAACCGATACACACAGTGCTTTGACAATTACATAATGGTAGACTATTAATAATATAAACATAATGGATTACAATAATATAAATGTAATGCAATATAATATAAATATAATATAATATAATATAATATAATATAATATAATATAATATGTAGCTTCATATGATATATGATATGATTATGATATATCATAAACTGTAATACACTATATTATGATATAACATAATACTTGTATAATTTAAAATTATGTGTTACTAAATGTATAATAACTTATAATGCAATATAAAAATCAAATAGATACTCTAATATAATGTACCTGAGAAACATTTTCTTTAAGTTGTTGTATTAATTTATGGCGTTCATTACCAACATATTTGTCATATTCAGTAGCGTGCTGTAAAGAATAATGCCGTTGTATATTGAACTTCTTAATCAGTTGGAGTGTTTTATGATAAATTAAACACTTTGCTAATCCACTGCTCTCTACGAAAAAGAACTCTTCCTCCCATGATATATTAAAAGCATTGGGAGTAGCGGGCCGCTTTAGTGTATGAGCGGAAGCTCCGTCTTCATAGTTCGTCATCATACTACAGAGTCAACCACTGCATCGACACTGAATGACGTACAGTATGCATACGTCATAGCGCTCGGAAGAACCGCTCTTTAAAGCACGCAGCGCTCATTTCTCAGAATCACGTAATGTCCCAGCCCTGATCTAAATTATAATATAGGGTGCCATTAAAAATAAAGTTTACTGTCACACTCTGTATGCCCGAATAACTTTTTCGAACATTGATGCCTGTCATATTGTATGGTTTACCTCCAACAGCTTTTGTATAAAACTTTTTTTTTTTTTTTTTTTTGTAAAAGTAAGATTTAAGAAGTTATTAGTAATATTCTATATTTATTGTTCACTCTGTATATAGTTGACTCACTGGAAGGATTACCTTAGCAGGAGCTGGACTATTCAGTCTAGTGAAATAATGTGTGTGTAAATATGCGTGCATTCATGTCTCTTAAAGCCAGATCTCGTTAGTTCAGGGATAAGACAATTATTTACGTAATGAAATGTCGTGGTTTCAGATGCCGACAAGGATAATGGATTTCTTTTACCTCCACTCCTACAACAGTTCTGGATCTATCCAATTTCTTCCCCATTGGATACCAGTTCTCCTACCCTTGAGAGAAAACGTGATGTTGACCACTCATCCATCACCACAATGCAGTGTCAGGAAAAAGATGTGGCGCTCAATCTCTTGTGTTCTTTTCCAGTCTCCAGAGAAGATGAGGAAAATTACTTTGTATTACGCCACATTCCAGTATTCATTTTAAAACAGTTTCAGCTAGAAACCTTATTTTTTTTATCATCGTTCTCGTTTCTATTTTTATGAAACAAAACAATTTACGTAGTGTTATCACAGTTTGGACCATCTAGTCTGTTCTGTCTTCACATCGTTCAAAATTACGAACGGAAATAGACGTTCACTGTAACAGCTGTATTTCTTGGTCGTGCGGTGAGAGTAGTCGCAATACTTACTACTGTATTGCATAAGATCAGCACCGAACAAACAGAAAAGAAGGAACACGCTAAGTTTCATTGGGTGGAAGATTAATGTTCTTTTCCGTTCCTAGAATCGAATTTGGCACTTCTGTATTTGTAAATACAAACGCTAGCAGTTACGCCACAGCGAAAGTCGATTTATGATTACATTTCTTTAATAAAACAAAAGTTAATACCTACAGTACTAAGACTATCATGTGAATTACTGGCAGTGTTCAGAGTCTACAATTCTCTTGTTTTCTGGTAGTAATTATTTAGTAATACGGAGTGTCTCAAATTGATGTATACACTCTTTGAAATATTATTTCAAAGCAAAGAAATGAGATAGAAATACGATTTTTGCTGTTTATAATTCAGAAGGCAATTGAAAGCATGACAACATACTCATCTGTTTGTAAACAAACATGGAGGTGCAATTATCGTTCTATGGACGTAAGTGAATACTAAAATGTTACTGAAAAGTGGAGAATGTTGTTGATGTTCAAGTATGTTGAAGAATTGAATTTGAAACATAACCACCAACAAGGTTAACTATCACAAGAGTCGACGAAACGGTGCAAGATGTGTTGAAAGGGCGGTGCGGAAGAAAGAGAAGTTCCACCGATAACAAGAGTGTTGAGGCAGTCATGCAGGCTTTTGCACAATCCCCAAAGAAGTCAGTGAGGCAATGCAATGTTCTCGTGAGATTGGTATCAGCAAATCCAGTGTTCATCGAATTTTACGAGCTCAAAAATAGAAGCCTTACATTCCGAAGCTTGTCCACGCACTAAATGAGGACGACCCAGATAGGCGACTGGAATTTTGTGAGTGGTTCATGACCATGTGTGATGAAAGGGAAGATTTTCAAGACTTAATTGTTTGGTCAGATGAAGCCATGTTTAAACTTAATGGGACAATTAACCGGCACAGTTGTGTATACTGGGCTAACGAAAATCCACACATCTTTCAAGAAAAGACCGTCAGTCTTTCAGGAGTAACGGTATGGTGTAGTCTGTCTTCCAGAGGAATAATTGGGCCGTACTTCTTCAAAAGGACTGTCACGGGTGAGAAATACCTGCAAATGTTGGTAACCACGATTCCACGTCTTACTGACCTCTTTGAGAATGAAAATGGGTTTTACTTTCAACAAGAAGGGGCTCCAGCTCACTTTCATGTCAATGTGAGGAATTTTTTCGATCGCACACTCAATCAGAGATGGATAGGACGAAGAGGAAGTGCTGCGGAGTTCCCGCCTCTATCTCCGGATTTAACCCCTCCACACTTCTACCTATGGGGAGCTCTAAAGGACACAATGTACGCCACAAAACCACAAACACTGGAGGAATTGAGAGTTCAGATTGAACATGCCTGTAATGATATTCCATTAGCAACAATCCAACCGATGGCGTTTCATTTAATTTCAACATGCCAGATTTAATGCTATAATCAAAGTGAATAAAGAAGAAATACAACGGTGTACTGGTTTCACAGATAGGCCTAAATAAATTATTTATACACATGTGAAGTGTTGTGTATCATCATTTAATCCACTATTTCCTTGAATTTCTCGATTTCATTTTTCTCTGATAAACTAGGTCGTATAATAACATCAATAACCTATGTTTTGTAACATTCTACATTATCTTATGGAATATATGGATCCATTTTAATATAAAAATTAATTTTCTCGAACAGTATTTCTTTCCCATAAATTTAAAGAAAACAGCTTCCATCTTTTAACGAGTTCGGTAACCCACCAACTTAGGCCTACCTGATGTAGCCCTCCTCGGGATATTGATAATTATAAAATAATATATATTCTCTCTAGCTGTTATCTTGTACCTTATAAAATAAACACAATGCATATTTCATACATAATTAGTTACTTTTTGTGATTGAAATCTGATATTAGTATAATAAAATTATTATGTAAGCGCAGATATATTTCAACTTGTAACTGTAATGAAAATTAAATGGGATTTTTATACATTGTGATCAGACTATAATATATTAAAATATTTGTGTACCGGTACTAGGCCTAATATTTTATAGAACACAATTACAATATTCATGTCATCAGTAGTATTCTATATTATGGAGGTTGTGTTATACTGTAATATGTTATACAGGGTGATTCACGAGGATTTACCGCCACTTGTGAAGCTTATTTCCGAAGACATTCTGAGCAAAAAATTTCATATAAACATTTGTGCTAATCTCAATATTTTCAGAGCTACACTAATTTTAAGTTGTTTGTAAAATACCATTATTCTTGGGTTTTAAGGATAAAAGAATATTACAGATAAAGAATGAACTATTCAGGAGTATCATTTCTTTAATTAGCTATTATTCTGAAGCAAGAAAAGTGTGTTGAATTCCATAGTTGCTTCGTAAATTTTTTTTTTTTCGATTTTTAACTACAAAATTACATTTTCTTACGCATTTATCGCAACAATTGTTACAAATCACGCCGCTCTTGTAAATTCTTTAAGACTGTACATTAGGATGCATAATTAAACTGTAAAGAATCAAGTTCCTAAAGTCGTATGATTTGTTACAATTTTTGTGGTAAGCGCGTAAGAATGGTGTAATTTTTAGTTGAAAATTGAAAAACAAAATCTGTACAAAGCAATTGATGACATCTTTTTAGCTTCAGAACAGTAGGCAATTAAAGAAATGTTACTTTGAATAGTTCATTCTCTAATTGTGATATTTTTTTTTACCCTTAAAACTAAAGAAAAAAAGTATTTTACTACCAACTTCAAATTAGTGTAACTCCGAAAATGTTGAGATTAGGGCACATGTTTACATGACATTTCTTGTGTCAGAATGTCTTCGGAAATAAACTCCGTAAGAGACAGTAAATCCTCGTGAATCACCCTGTACCTAATGCTACACTCACATAATACGTCAAGTGTAATAAGATAATTTTGTACAGCTCGATTACGGACTTTGGTGCTGTAGTAGAAGAAGAAATGTCTATACCTATCTCCAACTAGAACTGTATCAAATTCCTTATATTAATATATAATGTTGTGATAAAATAATTTCCTTTTGCTATACTGACTTTTCTAACTATTTTGATGTGGTAGACACATCAATACCACTTCGGTCACCAACATTAATGAGAAAACTGCCTGAAGCAAATTTTAAAATGACAAGAAACATTGGTTCCGGTAAAATAATGTTATTTTCCTAGTTGCTGTTTTGAGTACATGTTTTATCTGATGTAAAACAATGTTTGTTGATTTTTTTACGAATTCTAAACCTATTAAAAACTCTGTTTCATCACATTTTTCGAAATGATCAACTCTCGCACGAATAATTCTAGACCTCCATAACCTCACTTGTTTATCTTCTATTTCATCAAAAATTTCAATAAGTTCATCCATTTTGTAATGACATTACTATTTTCTCATTTTATTTGATATTGAAGTATAATATTGTCAGTCGAAACTAACCTTTTTACTAGAAAAATCGCAGATATATTAATATAGTGTTAATGAAGTTTAACACGAATACTGGTTTAAACTTATACGACATAAGGTTTAAGTTTGAACCACGTTTAAACTTGATACAAAATTTAAACCAATGTGGGGAAAATGATTTTTATTTTAAACCCAGGCTTAAACCAGCATACAATAAACCTAAGTTTAATCTCGTTTGGAGAAAATAGCCCTTATGCATTAATTTGATCTTTTTTTCAGATTACTGTCGTGCGGAATACCTTTATGTAATATATTCAAATAATACTGGATCGAAAACCGTTGTTAAATCATTTTGGTGTGCTCTGTACGGAGCTTCAAGATTTGGGACATTTTTTGTTTCTGGGACTGTACATACATACATACATACTTTTTATTGGGCTATTTTACGACGCTGTATCAACATCTAGGTTATTTAGCGTCTGAATGAAATGAAGATGGTAATGCCGGTGAAATCAGTCCAGGGTCCAGCACCGAAAGTTACCCAGCATTTGCTCGTATTGGGTTGAGGGAAAACCCCGGAAAAAACCTCAACCAGGTAACTTGCCCCGACCGGATTCGAACCCGGGCCACCTGGTTTCGCGGCCAGAAGCGCTGACCGTTACTCCACAGTTGTGGACATACATACATACATGTTACCTTTGTATGTATTTTGTGTGTATACCCTGTTATGACTTAAGAGGTATTTAACACCATATTGGAACTAGAATAAAGAAAATCGTAGACAGTAAATTTGTAAACTTAGAACCGACAGATTTCCACCCGTATTTTCTTTAATTATGGTTTCAAGGTCGAAATGTGAACACAATTAAAACTGTAGTTCGGCAGCGTTGTGTGTCAGTCACCTTGCGGCTGTTTCTGAAGGAGTATTGTACGGGGTTCGTTACCCTGCGGAAGCATTTGTCCCGCCGAGTTGGCGGGCGGGTCTGGTTTCGTCTCACTTGGCCGCTTTTAACTGAGATAACCAGATAGTTCAAGAGTGCTGCTACATCTGCACATGTTGATATTGGCAGCTACTTTGTTTAAGAGAAACGTTTCCTTTCCACACGACTGCAGGAATCCAAAGACAGCGATGGTCCCACGTATAACACTTCAAAACAAAAGTTTCGCTCAGTGTCTAAAAGTACCGATAAAGAAACAAGCGCACTGGCCATATAGAATCTTGTCGGTGTTGTAGAACGAAACTTCAAACCTATTTATGCGCGAATCAATTTAATAAATTGTCACACATTCCAATGCTATCAATATACTACATTTACTTTTCCATACTAACATAATTACATTTAGGTAGATTTGTTTATAAAACATAACTCTGGTCTGTTTGGGAAGATACAAAATCACTATAAAATTAGGCTGACCATATTTTCATTTCCCCAAAACGGGATGTTTTCTGTATACAAATATTTAATATTCACTGGTCCAGATTGTTAAGCTTAACAATTCTGTACAAGACAATGACTGATAAGTTTTACAAAAATATATTAATATTAACTTTTAAGTGATTAATTGGCATCAAAATATTTGTACGCTTAAGAAGGCTCTTCCAATGAAATCAAACAACAACAGGTTTATTGTTAACTTAAAAATGAAAAGTATTTTATTAATATGTACTTTTAAGTACTTTCCCGGTCGGGAAAGTTATCTGGTTGAGGTTTTTTCCGAGGTTTTCCCTCAACCCAATATGAGCAAATGCTTGATAACTTTTGGTGCTGGGCCCCGGACTCATTTCACCGGCATTATCACCTTCGTCTCATTCAGTCGCTAAATAACCTAAGATGTTGATAAAGCGTCATAAAATAACCTACTTAAAAATGTTGTTGCACTGTCTTTATTCCTTTTTTATTTTAGTATACCACTTGAGTGAATCTTTTTTTTTAACAACTATGTGTCGTTTTTTATTTTGTCATAGAACTGTGTGCAGGTGAGCTCAGTATTAATTTTACAACATAACAAGAAGTAGTAGCAGTAATAATAATAATAATAATAATAATAATAATAATAATAATAATAATCTTTCTGAAGCCCATGATTAATTTCTGTTTTTTTTTTTTTTTTTTTTTTTTTTTCCCCTGAGACAATTCGCAAACCGGCCGGGACACCGGGTCTGTGGTGATTGTAATTTTCAATTTTATGATCTCTCACAAGGAAATGTGCTCAGGTTAAGTCTGGAGGTAGCGGTGGCCAAGAAATGAAACCTCCCCACCTCATGCTAGAATTTCGTAACGATTGGGAGAGCTCTGTCTTCACTTAACACGTAATGGTTTACTGTATCTTGAAGTGGCTGAAACATTAGCAATAATTGTAACACATCACGGTCAACAATCCCTGTAATTTTATTTCCTAGGAAGAAGAACGGCCATAGACATCACTAGTCGAAGCACAAAGAACGTTAACTTCCGAGATGTCTCGTACGTATTCAACCTTGACGGAGGCCTTTCGTTTCATCGTAAACGTATAATGTGTCTCTTAACGTATGCAGCAATGTGAAGCTTGGTCTCATACCTGAAACAGATGCTGGATATTAGTTCGTCTGCGATACGAGTACAGTCTTCACAAAAGCCAATATCGTTATTTTTTATGTGTGGACGTAAGTGAAGACGATAAGTGTCTAGAGAAATACATTTACGAGTCAAAACAGTTCGTGAAGCACATTCAACTCACAGCTAGCCCACTGTGTTGATTCCATTTCTTCTGCAGTGGACCTGTCGAACACGATCAACAGTTTTCTGTCTGTTGCTTGGTGTATCAAATACTCTTCGTTTTTACAAATAAGTACATCTTCGTAACAATAAGCTGTTGATAGCTCTTACGAATTGAGTTTGCTGATGGGATGTCTTTATTGAATTTTCTTCTGAATTATCTGTGAACAGTTATCAGCAGACTTATTGGGGGGGGGGGGACCGCTAGGAAAAAAAGAAGAAAAACAGAATAGCCATCTTACATACGAATAACTTGAGCCATATAAGCGTAAGCGCTTTGTTACGCATGCGTGGAGTAACACTTCAACGTAGAACTTTTTCTGCGTGCCACTGGAGAAAAATTGTAACAAAAATTACAGCATTATACTTTACGGGCATTTCGTCGATGCAATCCTCAAAGAATTCGTTAGTTGGGAAGCGTCATAATTATATTAATTCATGGTCCAAGTTACACTTCTGCTACAACATTGAAACGTGGCCTAGGTTAATTATGTTGACGGATCCATCCTCATTTGCTTTTATATTTTAAAGAGGTTATGTGGATGTCATTTCATAAAACTGCAACATTAATCAAATGGAATGCGCAGCCTGTACTTGTTACGTTAGCGGATCCAACCTCGTTTGTTTTTATTTTGTAAGAGATTATATACATAGCAACATTTCCTGAAATAAACCAGCCAGCTATCCGGGATATCGTCTTTTTATATAGGTAATTCAAACAAAAACGATGACGTATTAATAAATAAATAATGTATTTTGATGATTCTTTGTTTCAGTGATTTATATCTTTATACGATTGGGTCTTAATAAAATAGTTGCCGTAGATCTGTGATTTCAGTAGCAGAGAAAATATTTAAGTGACGCTTTTTAACGTGTGAAAACGTAAGGAAATCTGCATTAAACTTAACTGTAATTTAATAAAAAAAAAATATATATAGGGGAGGGTGTTGTACCTTGAGGATAGTGTACCTTGGAACACTTGATATTTTCTAGTCAATGCTGCTATCTAGCGACGTATTCAAGAAACATGTTATAGAATTTACATCAGAGGGCAGTGTAAACTGTTTCCCGCACTTTTCTAAGCGTTGCTGTTCATGTGAGACAAGCCGTTAAATTTTACCTCTCTGTAGTAAATAATTTGAGTTTCGTATTTAGGTGTTTTATATATTGTTCGAAAGCTGAATCAGTGAAACTTAACTACCAGTCGATTCTGCACTTCTTGGTGAGTAAAATATACTATATTGTTTAAACATTAGTCACAATCTATGAACGATGAAAGTATTTTATCTTTGCAGTGCATGGTCTTGTACCTTGAAACAGAAGTAGGTGTTGTACCATGGAACACGTTCCAAGGTACAACATATTAACGCTTACTTATTTCTGTTTCAGGTAAAGATGCCTCGTAGTAAATTAGGGGTAAAGAGAAAGCCTGTCGACGCGGAATTAATGAAAAAGGCCGTAGAAGCGGTCACTGCCCCACAAGACAAAAGAATTTCTATTAGGGAAGCATGTAAAGTGTACAATGTCAAACTTGCTACATTGTCAAGACACCTGGCTGCTTTTAAACAATCTGGAAACGAGAATTTTACTTATTCAGTAAATTGTGATGTGAAGAGAATATTCAGTGATTCTGAAGAGCATTTTCTTGTTCAGTATGTTAAAAACGTTGCAAAAATGAATTACGGTTTGTCTAAGAAAGGGGTTAGAGAACTTGCATACAAATTCGCAGTTGCAAACGGAAAAGAATATCCTCCAAAGTGGAATGAGGAGAAAATTGCTGGGAAGGAATGGATGCGGTGTTTTATGCGAAGGCATGCAAGTGATTTATCGATAAGAAAGCCGGAGGCAACAAGTTTATCGCGTTCAACAAGCTTTAATAAAGCCAATGTTGATGCATTTTTTAAAAATCTTGAAAGTGTGCATAGTCGCTATGGTCCTAATCCCGCACAAAGGGTTTGGAATGTAGACGAGACAGGTCTATCAACTGTCCAGACTCCTGCTAAGATTGTTGCTCCAAAAGGTGTTAAACAGATTGGAAGTTGCACTTCAGGAGAAAGAGGAAATCTGATAACCATGATAGCAGCAGTTAATGCTATAGGTAACCACATTCCACCCATGCTGATATTCCCAAGGGTATTCTTTAAAGAAAGAATGTTGTTTGGTGCTCCACCTGGAACAATTGGGGCAGCAGTTTCATCAGGATGGTCTAATGATGAAATGTTCCTGAAGTTTATGGAACATTTCATCAAATTTGTGAAATGTTCAAAAGACGAGCGCGTCCTCTTGATTTTAGATAATCATGAGACCCATCTCTCTGTAGAGGCTGTTGAACGAGCTTCTGCAGCTGGTGTTGTAATGGTTACATTTCCACCTCACACGTCCAATAAACTGCAGCCACTCGATCTAACTGTCTATGGTCCTCTGAAGGGTTATTATAACCAAGGAGTGGATGCGTGGATGATCAATAATCCAGGGAGAACTTTTGACTTGTATTGTGTGGCTGAAGTCTTAGGAACAGCTTTCCCTCGAGCATTTTCAACTACAAACATAGTTAGTGGCTTCAGGAAATCAGGAATATTCCCATTAGATCGTGGAGTATTTTGTGAGGATGATTTTCTTGGTGCATATGTCACGGATCGTGAAATTGACCTGCAAGCTGCGACTCCCAGTTCCTCTGGACTCAATCTACAACCACAAAACAGTGGAACTTCGATATCAGAGACTCCTGAGGCATCCCAAAATTCAAAAAATATTGTAACGCCTGAGGAAGTCCAACCTTATCCGAAGGCAATGCCCAGGAAATTGAATACCCGTGGAAGAAGAGCTGGTAGGACACGAATTGCAACAGACACTCCTGAGAAGGAAGAGATAAGGTCATTGAAGGAGAAAAGAGCTTCCAAGACCCGACCTAAGGTTGCAAGAACTAACTTAATCGGTAAGTTGCAAAATGTTGCCAAAAGGAATCGAGTGCCATCTTCCTCTTCGTCTGAAGATGAACCTGTGCCTTTGGTCTCCACTGATGACGAAGACAGCACTGATGAAGTCTGCATTTTTTGCAACCAATCATTTTGCAAAGATACGTGTGGAGAACAATGGATTCGTTGTTTAAAATGCCTACGATGGTCTCATGAACTTTGTGCAGGCGTTGATAAAGGAGCGTGGAAAACATATGTGTGTGACATTTGTAAATAAATATTTCATTTCATATTAAATAAGGGAAGCCTAAACTGCAAACAATAGTGAAACACGATTTTAATTTTGATTTTTATGTTTAACAGTGTGAATTTTTAAGTTCTGATGTTCTTTAACATAATTTTATTTGAAATTCTTAAGTTCATGTTCTGTTTTATGAACTTCTCAAGTTATTCATGTAAATTTATGACTCTCTGTGTCAAGTTACGTTCTTTAACATAACTTTATATCTTATTGTGTTAGCTTCTCAAGATCATTAACGTAAATAATTCTGTCTTTATTTTCTTAGTTTTTTACATTCATTAATAGGCCTACTTAGGAAGTTTATCCATTTAACATTGTTTTCTGATATGCTTATGTGATAATTTAATGTGGATTATTAAATACAACATAAATTTCCGTAGTGTAAGTTTTGCACACACAAAACATCCACTGTTCCAAGGTACATTACCATGTTGTACCTTGGAACACTTGCCACGTTTTCTAAAAAATGGACTCTCCCTTCTTAGGGTATTCAATATAATATAGTCAGGCATATGTATCGATGGCTATACAGTGTTTCTTCAATCAAGACAAATCTGAATGTAAAATCTTGCATACAACGAAATGTATGGGCATAAATGTAAAAAGTGTTCCAAGGTACAACATTCTCCCCTATATATATATATATATATATATATATATATATATATATATATATATATATATATATATATATATATATATTTGTACATACATGGGGATGAATATAAAGACAAAAAATAATCAATTTAACATTATAGTATAATTTTAAAGTACTGTACTTATCTATGGTATTTGTTTCCAAATGAATATAATTAATTAATTATTCATTGCAATTTAAAACAGCTCATTGCCGTCATATTGATGTGTGAATCGTTTCGACTACCAATTTTGCATTGTCTCGAGACAAGGCCTCGTGGAATGAGGAGCGATTATGAAATAAGGCCTACGAGAAGATTCCGCCATGTTAATGTGGGAGTATGAAGACAAATGAAAAAAAAAAAGCCAAACTTTTATTTAAAATCCCAAACATACAATTCCAATCATGCTCACATTAACAAACACGAACAGCATAAACGTTTCACGAAATTGTAGAGATTCGATGAATCCTCTCTTACTTTTTTAATGTCTCTTTAAAATTTCACCGATTGCTGTGCACGTAGTTTATAGAACGTACTGTAGATGATTGAATAGCCTTTGTGCAGTAATCGAAGCTTGGTTAATTTTTGTGTAATAACTACAATGCATTGCATACACTTTGTTTACCTTTCCATATCCCTGCACAGGAATGAAGTGGTAGAGCCTGACGGGTATATGTACTAAAACATGAGTAAAAAGTGTCTTAAGCTACTTCGTATGTACTTCATACGATGAACATTAATTTATTCCTTGTTTAAATTACGCTTCGATCATGCTGCATCTAGTAATATATCATGAATGCGTCGCAAATAAATACGGGAAGGTGAATAACAATAACACAAGTCTTCGCCAGTTACTGTGATTTGGCGTTCTCGTAGAAGGAGACAGAGCATTTAGAAAGCGTGTATGTTTACTTTGTACTTCTTTTCTCCGCAGCTCGTCAACTAGCCTATGCGATCAACAGTAGCTAGTCTTTGTATTTAAAAAGTGACGCAGTATAGGCCTATAACTACGACTCTCACAAGGTGATCGGGAGTCTGGTTTCCACTAGATCTATCGAGGTATGCAGTAATTCACTATTAACAGAAAGTTACATCAGTTTTTGTACCACTTTGTCATTTTTACTCTTCATCCCTAAATTTTTTTAACTATCACTTTTGAAAAACCCTGTATTTAAGTAAAAAAATTATTGTAATTAGAATTTATTGTACTAATAGAGTACGGTGAGATTTCATTGTGAGTTCAGCAGAGAAGAGCTGTCTAGACTGGAATGATGATGATGATGATAATAATAATAATAATAATAATAATAATAATAATAAACGTGGTTACCCAGAATAAGTTTCGTGATTTTAAAATCTTCATAACAGCATTATATAAAAATTATCTGTTCCTAAAAGTGCAGCCTTTTAACGCTAAGCGTCAAGCGAGTGTGCGAAAATAATTTTCAACACAGACTTTCAACTGTTTTCGCCGATTGTCAGTTGTTTGCCACACGATAACATACGGAAGCAATCGCAACCGAGTATACAGTGGTTCAAGCAATAGCAGGCGTACTTTTAAAAATTACTTTTTGGTTAAGAAACGTACATAAATGAAAGGCATTGCTTCAAGAATTAATTTGATGACTGTAAAATTAAACAATTAAGAATTAAATGCAATTATATAAAAAAATTACGGGGCACTTTGGTATGAATGGGGGATCTCACGATCTGCAGTCGTATGCTCTACTAGAGTGCTATATGACCGCTTGCCTCTAATGGGGTAATGTTTGACTATTACAGTGAGAAGGAATACAACAGTGTTGAAGTCCGGGCGAATTTTCTCTATACGGACAGACAAACTTAAAAATGATATTTGTAAAATGAAATGCCATTATTAGCATTTGTATTGTCTCACAAGTTTTACTATAACCATTTTCATTGTAATATTATCCATAATATATATATATATATATATATATATATATATAATATTTATATTTATAATCGCTTTCCGGCCTTCTTCCGGTAGTATAGGCCTTCATCTGCATAAGTTTCTGGGCAGTTCTGTTGTATATAATATCGTAAGAAGTTGAGAAGAAAAGAGATTTTACCAAAAGTCTGCTGCCTACGGATTAAGTCATGAGGACGCAGCTAACATGTAGAAGAATAATTTATTTTCTTTTAGTGGTTATTTAACGACATTTTATAAATTTCTAGGTTATTTAGCGTAGTGGAATTGATGATATCGCGATGAGGCCAATGATTCGTCATGGATTACCTGCTATTTCCTTTATAGTGTAGGAAAGGCTCGGAGAAAACAACCAGGTAATCACCCCAACCAGGAATTGAACCCACGCCCGAGCGCAACTCCAAATCGGCAAGCAAACGCCCTTACCGCCTGAACTACGCCCGAGGCTATCTAGAAATATGTAGTTATTCAACTCGTAAATGTGTAAAGTTGTGGTCTTTAATGAATTATGTAGCCGTACTCTACCAATAAAAAATATATGTATCACTTAAATTTACAATGTCTTATATTAGTGATTAGTGGTAAAATGAGTATTACCACATTTAAAATGCATTCTGTTTGAAGTTTTCTTATTGTAAAATAATATAGTGTGGCTAAAAAAGTACGTAGCTAAGCTAACCTTATGAGAAGAGGGTCGTGAGGAAGGGAGTGCATGTTGATTGTTATCAAGTACCGTGACTCACGCAAATGTACATACAATTTGCTTATTTCCATAATTTTGTCTCTGTGTATGAATGCAGTGTTTTATTAATATTATATACAGTGCTGCTTAAATTTAAACGGCTAGTAACTAATTTATCTTCACATGTGTTGGTGTGACCACATGTCATGTACTTACACAGATTAGATTTCAGAAACCTTTGATTTCAACACTATTTATATCATTGTCACGGCCTCCTTTTGGTCTACACTGCATAATTTATTTTAGACGTAATTTTGAACCTTTGGTTTCCTTAAAAGCCATAAGTAAGTGAGTTATACATTCGTGATTTCCTTTATATTATACGGAGACAACAGAGAGTAACAGTACAAAATTATGGATTGTAAGATTAACAATGAATATTTATAAAATTGTCCATTGATTAATTATAAACCTTGTGAATATAGTTTTTACACTACATGCCAACAAATGAGACAAAATCTAAAATTTATATTTTTAATTTACTGAACCTGCTAGAATTTGTTCGAACGTGTTGTTCATTAGGCAACAAGCTATTTGAGAATATTGCTTTCCCATATAATAGCTTAACAGTTTAATAATAGTTCAAATAAATTCACTTTCTTACTAACTGTAGCTCTCTTTTTTTTTTTTTTAGCAAATTGGAAGGACTTGACTAAATTAGACCCTGAAACAACTGTAATCCGAATATGAAATAATAATATTTATTATTCATTATACTTTAATAAACAACGTATCGCTTAATAGCAACTGCAGTCGTTTCTTATTCATCCAAATGTATCTACTATACAGCTTTTTGACAGACTTCATGGCAAGCTGTTTTTGTTGTTGAGGAGGTATCTGTACATATATTGAGCATGCAAAGCATCCAGCCCATAGACACACTCCAACTCTTGTATGCTTTCGAGAAGCAATCGAAGCGATGTTACAGCAAAGCCAATGGTGGAAAAAATGGGTACATCTCGTGTCACACAGCCCGATCGGTATTACTGGTATCCATTACACAAGCAATGTTATTAGTCTACTAGTACAGTATTTTTCATATTACTCAGCAAAGGAGCGTAATGGTTTATTAGTTTAAATGAAATGTTTAACTATAATATGCATACCGCATAAGTTTTTGGTTTGACATGTGGATATGAATATAATGATTGAACATTAAACTGGAAACAATTGACAACACATTCCCTCTGCTGCCCGATCTGTTCACATCAACGGACAGTGTCTTTAATATTCAAACGTAACAGGTTTGCCAACATCTAATCACTGACCAACTTACAAATGTGGCTAAAGATGTTGCTTTATCTTCTACTGAAAAATCGGCTGTACAAACATACGATTTTGTAGTTCAGTAATAATGTCAATGCTAATAATGGGTATTCATAATATCTCCTTAAAATTCTCAGATTAACAACACACATAACATAGCCAATTTCTTCCCATCATTCCCTTCGGAACACAGCTTCCACACTCCGACCCAATGCAGCAAACTAAGGAACTTCTATGAGGATACAGCTTACATCATACAAGTTAAAATCCCCCTGAACCAGCCGCTCTAGGTCATGGTAGGTCTCAACCAAGTCTTTACTCTTCTTAGGATACTGAAAGAACGCCGTCTTTGCAAAAAGGTTAGGGAGAGAGGTTAGGGGATCAGGTGATCTCTTGACCCCTCTGCAGGCACCATGGATAGGTGTGATCGAAATTCAAACTTAGGTGTATTGTATGTCATACAGATACTAGCGCGAGTACTGTTGGCTATGATATACACTGAAGACCCACTTTCATAGCTAAGTCGAGAAATTGTGATCTGAAAACGCTATATCTTTGCGACATCCATGTTAAGTTTGAAGTGTAGATTATAATGCGTGAGGGTTATAGGAGTAGGTAGTCAGATATTAAGAAGACGACTTTTCAAAACGGTGTCGTCTTTGATTTCTTGACTATGCGTCATTTGCAGCTTGGACGCCATGAAGAACGCCTAGTCAAGTGGATAATATCGTAAAATAATACTTGTGAAGTCTATATCAATTTTTTTACCCAATTTTTATCGGTATTTTGCACGGTATTTTTTGTTATTTTATTGTATTTCACATATGTGTAAACACAAGTGCGTATAGATCGTTGTAGGTTGATCTGTGCGAACAAGTGAATATGAAATGTAATTTAAGGTTGTGAGTATAATGAAGACGTAGAAAATTATTGAACAGCGAAAGGTATAATGCAGGAGAAACAAGAGTAAAAATATCGAGTGCAATATTTCTTGACGTATATACTCTTCTTCCGACGAATTGAAGTAATAAATGAGCGAGAGTATAGTGAGGGCTATAGATGTAGCAAGTACAGCGTCGTATATATGTATAGGACGGATCTTACTGGGATTTCTTATGAAAAATGCTTCTGCTAGTAATAAATTGGCAACATGATCTTAAAATAATGTAGCGAAACTTACTGTGTCAGACTTTATGACTTGTAAATGGCTTTATATACCAGCGGTGATTTATGTGTCATTAAATCGTTAGTACTATTACTTGAAATTATTACGCAGTCCGTCTATAATACTCGCACTGGTAATGTTATTAAGTTGCTGAACAGACTTTGAATCGCGCTACTGTACAGCAGCATGTGGCAACAGAGCCTCGACTGATGGCGACAACGCGTCACTTCGATTTATTCGTTTCAAAGACTAAAAATACTGTAAATATTGCAGGCTATGCAGACTGTCCCAAAATTGGCGCACACGGGTTGCATTATGTTCCTTCATAATTTCGTATTAAATTGTTTATGGTTGGAATTAGAAGATGGAGAACACGAGCATTAGACAGGAGTGATTGGTCGGATGTTCTGAGGGAGGCTAAGGCTAAACTATAAGGGCCGTAATGCCAATGATGATGATGATGATGATGATGAATTTCTTTGTTATTGTATTGCTTTTTACTTATAATGACAAATACTGTAAACATTACATTACTAAGAAATTGTATGTCGCTCATCGTTGCCCAGTTGTGCAATTAAAAATTCTTCGGACGAATTTTTGTCATTAACATTTTCATCACGGATTCACACGATGTATGCTGTGTGCGCGAATTTCAGTACAGTATATATAACGTTTAATACTTGGATAGAGCTTCTGTTCGCGTATGAACTGAAACCGATGTATATATTAAGAAACCTAACGATGCAAAGCTGGCTGCGAATAATGTAGACCTGTTGGTATCTCCTCTGGAAACTCTAGAACGTGGTATGGTTTTAACGTAATACTATATTGTACTGTTTCCAGGTTTTAAGTGTGACTGGTTCAAAAGGTAGGCGTACTTTCGTTTCTTCTGCTGTGATTTCACATTTTATCTATGGTTCATAATTATTGTCATCGGTGCAGGAAGCGACGGAAAATACTCGTCATGAGACCAAATTCAGGGATTCCTGTTGCGGAACGACTGACAATAGGGAATCCCTTAGTTGGCGCCAACTTGTGAGTCATGACATGAGGTATGTCGCTACTCGGCCAGTCTTTAATAGTCTTTGTACTAAGCAGAATTTTTCTCAGCTTCTGCTTTGACGTCAAAGAGATACGTGTCGCATTAAAAAGGTAACATCACGGCTTTGCAGAACAAAGAAAGATACAATCATGATCTTTATTTGGTATTGAATCGCAGTCTCCGGTGTTACAGTCGTGGCACTAGTTAACGAGTTTTTAAGCGGCTAAATAGGAAGTAGTTCAGTGGCTGAGAGGGAAGTGCAGGTTTGATATATTGAAAGAAAATCGAACTATACTCTGAGACATTACTGTGAAAAATGTTGAATGCTAGCAATAAATTGGCATCATGTCTTTGGAAACAGTGTAGTAAAACTAAACTACCAGACCATGTAAGGTCAGTTGTTTTGTGCCGTCTACATGTAGGCTTAATCTGTTAGTTTTTTTTTTTTTTAATTTTTACTGTTATTAGTACTAAATTATACTCAAACCTTTCGTAATACTCATATTTTTTACTTGGTTATTTAACGACACTGTATCAGCTACTCGGTCATTTAGCAACGATAGAATTGTGATGGCGAGATGGTACTTGGTGATATGAGGCCGACGGTTCACCATCGATTACGTGACATTCACCTTACGGTTGGGGAAAACTTCGGGGGGGGGGAAACCTCAACCAGATTATCAGCCCAAGCGGGAATCGAACCTCACGCGAGCGCAACTCTGGATCGGCAGGTAAGCGACTTAGCGACTGAGCTACACCGGTGGCCTACTTTATGGATGTTGACAACCTCAAGGAGCTGAACAAACTCTGAATCCTAAGCCAATATTTGTGAACAGTACCTCGAATGTAGGCGATAAAACTTTGCTTTCGGTTTAATCATTTCAAAAGCTGGAGTGAAGTATAAATTAAATAAATTATAGGCCTACGTATTTGTTGTACTTAGGCGGTATGGTAGAAATCACATATCAGTATAATGAGTACAAGAGATGTTCACTTCCATGAAGAGCTCTGAATATGCAGGATGTTTCGTAACATGTGTGACCCACTTCATTGGCGGACAGGAGAGACAAAAACAATACAATACGTACCATATGATCTTGCCTCCAAGTTGCAGTCGTGTTTATATGTCAGTAATGTGATACTGCTTACGTCACAGAAAGTGCTCAAATTGTCCACCTTCAGCACGAATGTAAAACTGTAGTCATGTCGTAGATTGCCGTATTCTTTAAATAATGCTAAGTGTTTGTTGTTTTAATTGGTGGCCGTTTTCAATACGTTAACGTATTCTACATCCGAATACGATCGCGTAGTATTCACCGCTCTTTCCTTATATTCAGCATATCCGGGGTTCGATCCTATGGTCCGGCTGTTTTGACTTGGATTTTTCGTGACGAATACTGGAGTAGTACCGCTTATGAGGACCACGACCCGCCTTCATCTCAATCCTATACAATAGTTAATCACTTCTCATATACACTATCTACCAAAAAGTAATTGGGCACCCAGGATTTTACGTGCTAGGTGCCATATTTCGGCTCCTACTATGCAGTGGTATGCAGACAATAATGTTCACCGGTTGGACTGGCCTGCACAGAGTCCTGATGTCAATCACATTGAGGACCTTTGAGATGAATTGGGCCGGCGATTGAGGTTTCGGGAAATTCGGCCAACTTCCATTGTCCAACTGAGTGCCATATTGCAAGAGGAATGGCGACGCATTCCAGTGGATACCCTACACAAACTAGTGGAGAGCATGCCTGACAGGGTGACTGCTGTTATAGCAACAATAGGTGGTACCACGAGGTTCTAAAGGGGCAAAAACAGTGCCCAAGTACTTTTTGGTAGATAGTGCATAACCTGAACATTTCCGCCGTAGACTTACTCTCCATGGTCTCGTATGGACAAACGTGCCCTTCAGTGGGAATAGTTGAGAAATCCGGGGTGGGACGTATTTCATAATTATTTTACACGTGCTTCACGTTTTCTGTCTCAAAATTACCCAACCTCAGTTGTAATTGGCGAGAAACTGCACCACTCACAAAACGTCACCGTTTACATTTATATTGATCTAGTCCATCTAGTTAGTGTCTTAATTTCGAATCAGCTATAAGAACTGGAATAACGTTGTAGGCGTGTTCCGCAAGAGAAAATTGCGTTCAGTAAACGCACATCATTAACGTTAAACAAAAGTTCTGTGTTCTGGTTAAAAACATTTGAAGATCAAACCACGCGAGATAAACATAGGGTCTTTCAGAATGCACTATTGTCGCCTCGCACTGGTGGGTGGAGCTTAAAAGCTCAATTTACTCGATTTAGTTTATACCGACTGAGATTAGTGCCGCACCCTACACATAGGTTAGTTATTATATTTAGTAGATACATACCACATCTCATTTGTAAGGGTATAAACGCTTGTAATATACACATTTATTAGGATTTGCTTGGTCGCTATTATCCGGATAATCTGAATTTTCTACAATTCTGTGCAGAATCCTGATAATCTGGTTGTTGCTGCATCCCTTCCCTCTGTACAACGCCTCATTGGATTAACTTCACTTTGTAATAGAGAGGTAGATTTTGGCACTATTTATACTGCATGTGACATTTGTGGCAGTACGTATAGGCCTACATGGCGATTGTAAATTGAAATAGGCCTAAACAAGATGAACATGTGTTGTGATGAGTCGCTGAAGCTTAGCCTTTATTAATAGCTTGTAATGAAAATGCAGCTTTATTAATTATAACATTAATAATAATAATAATAATAATAATAATAATAATAATAATAATATTCGGAGTGTAGGCTTTCAAACAATCACTATGAACGAAAGAATTTTTCGTTTTCAAACTCAGCGGTTTCGGAAGTATCGGTACTCTATGACTGGTATTTTTAGACGAGGGGCTCGTATGATTTAATCTTTATCATCATTTCAATATTTTCTTTTTTTTTAATGTGTGTAAGCAATATTCAGATTGTAGAACCCTAAGGTTGATGCATAAGTTCATAGTGTTTTTTTCCCATGGCATTAAGACTTTTATAGAAACTTGTTTGGAAATTGCCACTTGTCACTCTAGTGTTATACTGGATGTTCATTTCAAAGTGTGTCATGACGTCACTATTGTGAGTCAGCGATTTGAAGCGAGTTTCAGCTTTTATGTCAGAGAAGTTGCCTATTAATCAAGGCGTTCAATCTGAACTTGAAAACGTGTACGGTATAACTTGAACGTCGTAGCAACAGATGGCGGCCTGTAAAGTCTGTGTGCTACAATAACCTCTTTCGAACTGTGTTTTGCGCGGCCATGTCGTACTCAGGGTATTTGCTATCATAGGTTGCTTACGGCAACATTCCACAGTACAAATCAAATGCTCCGTGTCCATGTTGACCGTCGAAGTTAATGTCAACAAATACGTAAGTAATCGTCTTAACCCTCTCCCCATATCCCGACATTAAGGAAAAAACTCACCTCAGTATATGTTTCCAAACAGTTCACATTCCTGCCACTACCAGCGTTACCGTACGTATCGGTAAGTACTCTTCAGAATGAACGCCGTACTTGCTAGGCAACTTCTCTGGCACATAGGTAATATGCCTCTGCGGAGTGTAAGAAGATTGAATTCTTTAGGCTCATCGGCTAGCCACATGACGGCATATAGCGAGCCATGACACATTTTGAACTGAACACCCAGTAGTATTCTGTTACTGAATACGTCTTGAATTCTTCAATTTTTAAGAAAGTTTGTGTTAATTACAGGCTAAAGAAAATGGAGTGTCAAATAGGTGGGAGGGAAAAACGTTTCGGACATACCCTTTTGATTTTAACCGAAGAATGAAGGCACCGGAGGCCGCTGGAACAATGTGTATCGCTTATGAGGAGAATGCCATGGGAAATATACGACACGAAATGATTTTCTCCTTTCAAAGAGGGCCATTTTGACTTGAATGATTCTTCAGGTTCAAGAAGATCGTTTAAACGCTTTAATCCACGATGTTCCACCTCTGAGGCTCGGGAAGAAATGCGATCAGTCAACCATCGTACGACATTATGTGGGCAAAGTTAAACAAATGGGCATATGGGTACCGTAAGTTTCAAGCGAAAACAAAAATCAGCGTGTTCCCATATGTACTTCTTTGCTTGCTGATCTTATTTGTGTCTATAAAGGTAGAAGCCTTAACCTCCCGTTACCCTCGGGCCTCTATGATGTGTTACAGGAATAAATGTACAGATAAATTTAAAAAAATCGGCCGAATCCTGGTAGCAGTCCTCCTTTATGTAGGCAACAAGCTTCGCAAGACACTCCACAAGTTGCATACATTTAGGCCCCTTTGTTCACGGCACATGCGCAATGCGTTGTAACTGGAACTTAGTAAAATCAGCTAATTTTTGTTTCTGAGTCTGTATCACCCTTAAGCGTTTTGTTTGAACAGGCAGTACCGACTTTTTGTTTTTTAATGTAGGTCTACGGTATTCATTAAATTTTGCCATTTTTTTTTTTTGTGAAAATTAAAAGCAACCCCAAAAAATAAATACGTCTATACTGTAATTTATCATCAAGTATTCTTTCAGGGCTCGTTATTGTTCACTTCTCCCTTTTAAACAAACATCATATAATAATTGCAATTATGCCTTATGTGTCATATTTATATGTGTTCATAATGTAATGTTTCTGTAACTTTTTTAGTACATATTTATATATTAGTAGGCAGAAAATGTTTTAGTGAGTCATACAGGTGATCTATTCTTTCATTATTGTGCTGAGCGAAGGTGAAATTCTGTTGGAAAAAAAAGAATATAGCTAGAGGCAATAGAGTCTCGACGTTGTGTGTCAGAGGAAGAACAGTTGTTTGTATACATCTGCATTATGATTAGTGTAATAAGTTACTAGTCAGCGATGTATATAATAGAGGTGGAAAGGTACCGACCACTCTACCCCATAATATCCTGGGTTAGTTGCTTCATGAGTGATGTCTTATTGGTGATACTTATGAGGTTCAAACGTGTCTTCAGAAAGTTGACTAAACAGCAGTAAAACCAGTTCTGAAATTTTGTATAGGCTAAGTTAGTGTGAATCGGGATTTGGCTATTTTGAAGTATGCTGGTTATATCCTATGAGAACTTCGCGTTTTAATTTGGTGTTATGTTGCACAAGATTTATTGTTAAATCTATACTTGAATTATTACATTGACTTTTCCTTCCAGTGTCTTTTGATGTCGCATTTACACTTTTCACTATGCTTACGACAGTTCTTTAGTTCTGACAACTGGTGACATTGATTGTACATTAACCTTCTTTTGTAACATACGATTTTCTGCCTTCCTCTTAGTCTCCGCATATGATCCACATATCTTAAAATAATGATATGATAGAACTTTATGCCACAGTCTGTTTGCAGTACAAGGAATTTTTTAATGGTTGGATTGATTGAATCTACCCGTTCACAAGCCAATGCGCAATGCAACGACATAAATATTTGTAAAACAAATTTTTAGTCTTTTTAACGAACTAGTGCCCTTAAGAGCAACAGTAACAAATATAAATGATACTCGGGAGGAAATTAAACACAGAATAAATATGGGAAATGCCTGTTATTATTCGGTTGAGAAGCTTTTATCATCCAGTCTGCTGTCGAAAAATCTGAAAGTCAGAATTTATAAAACAGTTATATTACCGGTTGTTCTGTATGGTTGTGAAACTTGGACTCGCGCTTTGAGAGAGGAACATAGGTTAAGGGTGTTTGAGAATAAGGTGCTTAGGAAAATATTTGGGGCTAAGAGGGATGAAGTTACAGGAGAATGGAGAAAGTTACACAACACAGAACTGCACGCATTGTATTCTTCACCTGACATAATTAGGAACATTAAATCCAGACGTTTGAGATAGGCAGGGCATGTAGCACGAATGGGCGAATCCAGAAATGCATATAGAGTGTTAGTTGGGAGGCCGGAGGGAAAAAGACTTAGGGAGGGCGAGACGTAGATGGGAAGATAATATTAAAATGGATTTAAGGGAGGTGGGATATGATGATAGAGAATGGATTAATCTTGCTCAGGATAGGGACCAATGGCGGGCTTATGTGAGGGCGGCAATGAACCTCCGGGTTCCTTAAAAGCCAGTAAGTAAGTAAGTATTATAATTGCCATCATAATTTTCGAATAGTAAAACTGTGTTGGATAAGGATATGATAACGATTTATAAACTGCTTTTTCGTGCTTTAGGCTGGAGACTAACGGGTTAATGAGTGATGCAAGTCTCCTTTTTTTCTCTCCCTCCGCTATAAGAATATTTTGTTTTCCACTCTGCGGTCCAATGTTTGATTTTCGTCTGAGAAGCGATTATTAGGACAAGATTGTGTGAAGATGGTAAAGGCAGAGTCGATATATGAGCTACACTACTTGGTGTAATTGCGCAGTTTGGGGTTTTTTCAGTAACAGCACACGACCTCTCTTCTCTGCAGACTATCCTTCGCCCTGGCGGAGCGCTCTCCCGATGGCGCTGCTGTCCAAGAAGGGGTGAGTGGAGAGAGGGTTGGTTGGGGTTGCATGCGTATTGATCGTCTAGACGGCGTAGGTTTGGGCGGGGGTGAAGCGGGAGACGCCGTCTGGCAGCCACATGAAGGAGACTGCCCGCCCGCCCGCCAGCCCGACCTGTGTGCTTCAGCGTGGTGCAGGTAATAAAAACACCTCCCCTCTCATTCTGCGTCTTCTGGCCATTCGAACAACGGACCGCAGAACACTAATGACGTGGCAAAAATCTGATGCAGTGATCACTTCGCTCGGATGTCTGGTTGAATCTTCGCAGCCGTAATAAGTGACCCAGACATACCACAAAATGTTAACGTCTCGGTAACTCAGGGGGTGTAAATTACAAAATTCGTTCCGTTTTGTGTATACTCTATTTTTTTTTCATGGAGTGCAGTTTCATAGAAAGGACTTTGCCGACAGACCTTCTACTGCCCCCTACTAATTGGTTGTCATAAATAAATGTCTTTCATACTATGACGGAAATCTTGTCTTTTCTTGTTAGTATCCAATCACAACCCTCGTTCAGAAGAATTGACAGGTGCCCGTCAAATCCACGTGGAGGCAGAGTTGCCGCATCTTTTCCGAATTCCAAGAATCCCGTCAGGTTCACTGCATAATTTCGAAGGTCATCAGGATTGTGACAACTGTGCAATGTTGGGACTAGGGGACAGGATGGAATTGTCAGAGGTGTTTGTGTAGGAAGTCATAAATCTGTAAATGGGTGTTCAAAGGAGCCACCGAACTGTACTCCTTGAAATAAAATAAGGTATACAAGTAGTTTTGGATTATCGGCCATTTTCACCACCCATGATCAAGCCAAGCTGCCTAATTGAAAATGGTTATTAACGATTGCCTAAGATCTCATTTTCATCCCAGCGTTCGTAATCTCTGACACTCGTCAAATCGTTAGCCAGATTTGAAGAAGAGATTTTGATCTATCAGCTCAATTGACCGACGTCAAGTTGTTGAAGCAGTATTGGCTACATACTGGATGTAAGGAAATATTTCATGGTATATGAGACAAATTTCAGAAATGTTTTTAGCGAAATGGAAGATAATTTGGTGCCGAGATGCTGTACGTGTCTAGAAAATGTGTCAAATTAATCTCCTTCACAAGAAAGACGACCAACGATCGGAGAAATGCTGATGAAGTGGAGAAATGGTGACGGAATGATGTCGATGCCTATGTTTTGGAAACGGGAGATCCCAGAGAAAAACTAACTTCAACCTTGTCAGTCACAAGACAGTGTCAATGTGAGTTTTGTGCGTTTATTCCTATGATTAGAGATAATCGGAATACAAGGACCAAAATGTTGTCAACATTATTTTAAATTAATTAAAAGCTTTAAATATCTCTCTTGACAAATTACCTAAAACAGTGATTGCGAATTGTCACGAAATGGTGATGTAATAGAAATACAACCCGCACACCATTATTGCCGAGTGAGGGTGGATGGGTATCTCCACAGGTAATGCAGTGAACGACAGTGCAGAGACGGATCGTGACTGGAAAACAAATACAAAATAATATCCTTATAGTAAGTCTACTTAATAGCTACATACACTTTATCCCTTTCTTATTCACCATGAAAGAAAAGGCGCATTTTACATCAGCAGACTTTTCAAATTAGAAAAAAATACGCCGAACCATTTTACCCCGACCTAAATATAGAAGCCGATACTTTTTGTCGTTTGGTTATTAATAAAATATTCAACTTACAGGTAAGGGCGTGGTAATCATTATGGCAAGAAGAATAATAGTTCTTTTATGTTCCATTTAACATTTTAAAACAAATGAAATGCATCCTGTTTTCGATATGATCAGGAAAGAAAAAATGTTCCTGCCATGCTTCTTAAAATTTAAGGTTTTGCCTATTCGTATTCTATTTTGAAAGACATTTCGAAATACAGTATCCTACACACAGTATTACAAGTGTACTTCCGCTGCTTACTTCTAACGAAGTGAAGAGAGTAAGAAGAGGGTGGGGTTATGATGCCATCGTTAGATTTGAGTAGAGGCAGGACATGTGTCGCTTTTGGCTATCCCTGACTTAAAATATTGTAACAGTTATTATTTACTAATTCCGAAGTATAGTACACATCAGTTGCCTTTGATTTAAACTAAATAGACAGTCGCTGTTTTTGATTTGATATAAGGACTCGTTAACTATTTTATTAACATTATTGCATTTTATGTACAGATACGGAAATAGAATTTGGGTCTTCCTTATTGTACAAGTTTCGCATACAACACACTGCGCATGTGCAGTAAACAAGAGCCCCTGTATATATGCTACTTGTGGATAGTCGTGTGAAATTGTTGCGTTCAATCAAGTGCACTCCCATCAAGAATTGCTCCAGATTTTAATTCCGTATCTGTCATAATTCTCGGGTAAATAGACTTGTCGATACTATCAATAAAATGCGTCCTGTAGTTCAGGATAATTCGCTGTATATAGGCAGATAAACATATTATGGCATGTCCAAAACTCATTTTTGGTGAAAGGGATGTCGAAAAGGTTTCTTTCCATGAAAATCACGTATACGATTTTGTTTTGCAAGCGCACGGTACATTATTTTCTGTTGTTTATTTGTATAGTATGGTAGTAGCAGTCTTTTCCTGAAAACCTAATCTACCCCCTAGATTCTCTCCCTTGTTAATGTGGTGCATAAAAATATACTTTTACGTCAAAGAAGGAAAAATGAGCGTATATTGCTAAGAATAGCCAATGTCTGGACACAGAAAGGCTTCCCGAGACTATGTAATGAGTTGACAATGAGTATGGCTTCTGTCGTTCGTTCGGACATGTTTATTGTTACTGGTTTCTGCTGATCTCTATTTTCTACCGATTATACTGCAATTAACTAGTGTAATATGTAGCTAGTCGGCGATGTATGCTATGGAGGGGTAAAGGAACTGGCCACCCTACCCCATTATCTCCTGGCCTAGTTGCCTCATAAGTGGTGCCTTATTGGTATCACTTGTGAAGTTCAGACCTGTCTTCGGACAATTGACCAACAACAACATATTGCATACTCGGATGAGTACAAACTATATCTGATATCCTTGGCTGTGGCTTAAGTGATAGCATTTGTGTCTACAGATTTCATGACAGAGATGTGAAAGTTTATTTTTGCGAGATCGTATTTGCTTGGTTTCCTCACAAAACTAATCCGCGGAAAGTCTAAAATTCCACATTCAGTATTCCCAACCGAACACACATAACAATTTCCCTCTTCTTACCGCTTAAGTGACATATTGATTTTACTGCTTTAGGCTTTTAACATATTATTTTTAGAGACGTTCAATATAGCGATAATTATAAATTGGAAACTTACCACTGCAATTTCACCTAAATTGCACCGTTAATTATTGTTTTTAAATATTTGCAAAACTATAAACTCTACAACTCCACTAAAGTTACTGCATTCGTGATGCAAGTAACATTAAGGAAGCCGTGAAAAAATCAACAAGATCCCAGACTCATCATAGACTGGGGGGGGGGGAAATACAGACGTATATCACGGCCTGCTGGAGTATAGTAAACACAGAAAACATTTTAAAGCAACAATGTTGAAGATAGATATTTTTGTTTTGCAAATTTGCCGTCATTGAACAGAAACCAAAATGGAGGTTTCATTGCAACTGATTAGATATTCCTCTTTCAGGTATGTAATAAACGATCTTCGCACAAAATAATGTACGATACACGAGCGGTATGTTTTTTCTTTCAATTCTCGGAAATTAAAAAAGCTCAACTACGTTTCGCTTTTTCAAACTTTTTTTCGAACATGAAAACTTCAACATACCGCTCTTGTAATGCATATTACTATTCTTTCTCATCAGGACTGTGTGTGTCCACTCTTTATATATAGTCTACATACAGGGTGAACCGTAAGTAATGTAATTAATTTCAGGGGATTGTTCTTTGAGACATTTCAAACAAAAAAGTTCAATACAGTTTTCCTTGTTTTTGCTTCCTTTTCGAGATGAAAATTGTTTTATACGAAGCATTTCATAGCTTGTTTTTGGAAAGCCATTGATTTAATACCCAATATGCTCAGTCAATTAAAGAGAGCGGTTTATTATGATAATAATTGAAAGAATTTTGTAGTTTTGTCCTTTAAATATGCAGAAATTTGATCCGAAGAAATATAACATTTCGTTCTAAAAAGGAATACAAAAATATTACATTTGTTCATTCAAATTTCGGCAAATTTGAAGGACAAAACTAAAATTATTTCACACACACTCGCGCGCACGCACGCACAACAAGAAATTTTCATTGCGATTTTATGTCTCCCCAAACGGATGAGACTTTAGCCTGTATGTAGAAGATAAGGAAATAGAACGATGAGAAAGATACTGAAATAGAGTAATAAAATTGAGTTTCCAAGAAATCAGGGGGACATATTGAAGTATCAAAATATGCAGTGTGAATTCGTTCCTGGCTACAAACGCCAGGCAAACGAAACTTGGGCCGCAATCTGTATTGGAGGATTAGTTACTTGCTCTTCATAGTTATATACATCCGTTTTATATTCGAGTGTCCATAAATACACATTTTCAGCATCACTGACACAGAAAGAGTGGATTCGGGCAATCCCTCTCTTCTGTGTACAGCGATTTGTCGTGAACTATTGGAGGGGTTTCGTTCGTATTGAATATCCACGAGTCAATTCAGCTTGGTATAATAAGCATGGAATGTAATTATTTTAGTAAAAAAATTAATGGGGCTGTTTGAAATCAGCATTACAGTGGTAATTTACTTCAAATAGAGTAGAACAATTTTCTCCGTGATTTTTTGTACTACTCGTACATAGAATATAGTGACAATTGAAACATTACCGTTCGTATCTAACGAAAAATAACTTCTTAAGAGAAATGATATATGAAATTAAATATTATCTAAGGCCTATGTCCCTGACTTCTCAAAATGAAGTATTATTCTCAGAAAGGAACTGTTAATGAGCTTATATCGAAACCTCTCCTTAGGCAGCTCACAGTGTTTAGTTACATAGTAGATACATACAAAATTTGGCTATAAGTTTGAAATATTGAAGCTTGAGTAAAAGATTATTGCGAAATTGAGTAGTCCCTGGCCGTGAGCAGATAGTCGGATGATAGCTCAACTATTGTCTCAAAGTACGCGCCGTTTATTAACGCAACATTCCAAGTAAGTGGTTACATTTTGGAGTTACTGTCAGCAGCTATTTTTTATATTTGTCTCTCTGTTGTGCACAGTTTGAGGGGAGCTTTCCATTTCAGCTCATTAAGAATTCCGTTGGGATGTTAATAAAACAGTAATGTATTTTAACATTTAAACCACTACTTAAGTGAGTCAAAAAATATATGTGCATAATTGTTTAGACAACCATTCCTAAAGATAGATGTTTTGACGCTAGGCAGTAGTGTTAAAAATTACTATCATATGGTAGCGTGTGAAAAGCACTTTTAACACTAGTGCGAAAAGTACTTTTAATGCTAGTGCGGAAAGTGTTTTAACCTGACTTTCAATTGTTCACGGCTATTGTTGATTATTTTCCATCAGATGTCACACAGCAGCAACCGCAACCGATCAATAAAGCGGTTGAAACAATGCCAGTCCTTCTTTTATAAATGACTGTTTTTCGTTAAGAGACGTACACAAATGAAATATATTACTTCAACTTCATTGGTAACAATATATGGAACACGAATTAAAATTAATTATAACAAATTAGGGGGCTTGTGGGTTTGTACCGGTGACATCTCGATTTATAGTGGAATGCTCTACCACTGAGCCATTCCACCGCTGGCTTTAAAAATGTTAAATGTTATGTTTTATTTAACGACGCTCGCAACTGCCGAGGTTATATCAGTGTCGACGGTGTGTCGGAATTTTGTCCCGCATGAGTTCTTTTACATGCCAGTAAGTCTACTGACATGAGCCTGTCGCATTTAAGCACATTTAAATGCCATCGACCTAGGCCGGGATCGAACCCGCAACCTTGGGGACAGAAGGCCAACGCTATATCAACTGCGCCACCCAGGTGGATGCTGGGTTTAAATGTGATAAAGATTCACTATTACAAAGAGAGGGAATACAGCAGTGGATATGTTGTGGGAATTGTTTCTATATCAGCATGGAAGAAGGGATGTCTAAACGCTAGTGTACGATAAAAATGATATTATTTTGCTCGTAGGGTTGCTTCACTCAGCCTGCGGCTTCAATTCTCAAACATCCCTACAGCAAAATAAAATATTATTTTGACACGTGTCATAAATAACTATTATGTGGAATGGCGCAAAATTAATGAGAAAACTTTAATCAAGAAATTTATAAATGGAAGTCGAATATCTGATTTCTTGGCATCGTAAAGAAGTGTTTCTTGTGCATTTCAGAAAACCAGATTATTTCGCTTTGGTAGATAATAAATGATTTCATATGTATATATTTTGGATAATGTAATTGAAAATAAACCATAGACGATAATTTCGTCGAAAACAAGTTTCTTATTTTTCTCAACTAAAATTGTCGTTCTGGTGCAAGCGGTTGAAAGTGGTGTGAAGCATGTGGATTTTCAAACAAAGGCATGTTGACATTGATGCGCGCATTTTGACGCAAAAATACGTAAGTTATCAGTTACATTAGTTACAATGAAAATTGTGGAATGAAAAAATTGTATTCGATTTACACGGTATTAATTTTTAGACATATTTAGAAATGACATATTAATATATAGCCTACTGCAGTTTGTTTGAGAGAACAATAAATTATTGTTCTGAAATTTCAAAAGAAAATTGTTTTGTAATATTTAATTTCTTGTGTTGTTTAAAGGATTTGTTTTTGGTTATGTTAGGATACTGCTGTGATAACTGGAATTGTACACATTACTTCATAAATTAAATTTTGGGGGCTGAGAATGTAGAGACGTTTTTGACTGAGGATGACTGTACTGGAAGTTCGACTTGTGTGTGGAACTCTCTCATGTTCTATGTAATGACGTCAGTCTGTATAGACTAGAAAGAACGAATGCCATCATCACCACTGGAGCTTCTAGACGCCAGTACCACGGCAATTGGATTTGCATGCCACAGCTATTCCTCTGTACTATTAGACGTACGAGGTAAAGGATTCACACTTTGTGGGAGTTGAGGGTACTGCATCACTATTTCAAAGCTTCCAATGGTTTTCACCTGTGTACGAGATGATCAAAGTTAAGTTCCATAAAACACTCACTGTGCATCATGTTGAAAGTATTTTGGTTTCCATGATTGAGATTACATTTTATATTCATAGGATATTGCTTGTGCTGCTTAAATTGGTTATTTTAATTTCTTTATTGTGCAAAATGTGATGCTGTAAAAATGTTTCGCGAAATACACGTTGTCAGTAATCCTTATGCCAAAAAAGTGATTTCTACTAGATTACTGAATGAAATTGATTCGTTTTAGTAGTAATTAACTTAACGTAATTTACCTCACACAAAAATGAAATTGATCTTCATTTGGTGGAATGGAATAATAAAAGTAAACAAAATCGACCCTTACATTAGATTATAACAGTTTACCGGAACGGGAGAAAAGTTCGGGGCGAAAGAAGATATCAGATGATAGACACCATTAAGATATATGGATCGGATGCGGAGACTCAGAGGAAGGCGGAAAATAGAGAAGATTAGAGAATGCTGGGATTGCAGTGAAAAACCTGCCCTTGACCGGAAAACAATGAATGAATAATTTTATTGAAATTGTTAGGAGAAAAGAAATAATTTATATTTCAAATCTACCCTTTAATAATTCCAAATAATAAATATAATTCCATCTACCAAAATTTAATATTAATGAAATTGCCAGTAATAAACAAATGTCCCCAATCCGATTAGATAAAGCAGTAATTATACCATGAGCATCATAGGATAGTAGTTAAATATAACATTTGGGTTGCATTCAAAGAGTATTGATTATTCAATCTATCTTAAATAAGAAGCAAATAATTGCAATCAGTTTCGACCGGCACTTTATTTTTATTGTTTTGAGAAAATTTTTTCTTTATTGGTTCATAATTTTATTTTGTAACGGATTTTCTTCTTACTTGTATGCCGGATAAAAATATTTGTCAGGACTTAATTATATAATTATGCATGCAAAGGAATTACGATATGTGTGTACATTTGCTGAAAAAAGAAATATTATTAGTGAAAAACTAATTTTTGATGTATTTTAGAATATACCGCCAGTCGTCGGTACGCTGCTCAAGACGATATAAAGTCATAATTGAGTTACATCAGTTTCTAACTAAAGTTCGTAGGCCTATAAGTGTTATCGTCTGTACTAGAGTGTAAGTATATACAAACGGAAAGATTTTGCCTTTTACGAATACCATAATTTATTTTTTGAACGCAGATATTAAATAGATATTTATTTAGTGGAACGGAACAAAAGAAAAAAAATGCTTAAAATCGGCTCCTAACTTTTTCGGAATTTTTGTTTTAGATACGATTATTGAAATGGTGTAGGTAGTATAGGCCTATCTGTAAACATATTTGTTAGATCTTAACTACGTAAATGTACAGGCAAAGGAATTGAATTTGTGTGTACACTCGTTAAAGAAATTTTTGGCAGTAAAAAACATTTCCGATGTCTTTCCTAATATACCGGAGTCGTGGGTATGCTCCTCAAGACGATATATAAATTCACAATGAGTGAATTGCTTGGGATACTACAAATACTGTTTATACACGCATCTGTTTAAGCCTACATACGAATAGAAGGATTTTTCCTTCTAAGAATATGATATTTATTTTTGAGTAAATGTACATACACTTGAGTTTGCAAAATCTACTTAAGTCTAGCGTTTCCGGCAGAAAAAAAGGAGACTTTATTTTTCTCTAAAAAATGTGTACAGAATTATTATTCCTTCAGCCAGGTGGTAGCGCGTTTGCCAAATGATTCGAGACTGCGTTCGAGTGTGCGTTTGATTCATGCTTGAGCTGAGTACCTGCTTGTTGGTTTTTTCCATAAGTGTTATCCAACTGTAATGCGAATATAAGGAAATATCATTGCGAATTCTTGGATTTATTTGGCCAAAATACCATCCCGTTTTCATCAATTTCATCGACTCTAGATAAGCTTACAAAATCATAGGGTTTGAAAAGTAGTCACAAACAACTAAGTTATTTAGTTTACAATTCATGTTTTGATTTTCAGATAAGTCAGTTATTAAATACTCAATAAATAATGTTAAAAATGTTCAGTCTTATGACTTACTAATTTAATATTAACATTTGTTAATACATGTTAAATGTTAATACTTGCGTTATACCGGGTGTATCAGAAATGATCTTACACAGACCGAAAGCGGTAGGCTACATATGACCGCTAACGCGTCATGTGAGTGGTAAGAGCCTCCGAAGTTTCGTTTGTTTCTGATCCTACGGCACTATTATTTTCACAAACCCACTTGTTCTTAATTGCTTAATAATGTGAACAATAAAGGCGATCACGTCCAATCCAATTTCATTTCATAATTGTCATGAATAGAAACTTATACTTTCAAAGAAATACACACTGTAAGTAGTACTGTATACCAAGCCCAAGATGAATACGTACCTCTGATAACTCTGCCTGCGTACGTAAATTTGGCCAAGACAATTTGTGTAAAGCTGTCTCCATGAAGCAAGCCCAGGTATATTCGGTGTGTCGGTATTCCTGTGACATGCTACCGCTTACATAACGCGTTTCTGGCTATAAGTATATTAAGCAAATATCATAGCTTTAGACCACCGAACCCGTTCCCTTTCTGTGTAACATGATCTGATACTGATCTGATACACCCTGTAGATCTAGACGGACAGACATGAAAATGACTTTCTAAAACGCTGTTTTTAGTAGGTTATTTTACGACGCTTTATCAACATCTTAGGCTATTTAGCGTCTCAATGAGATGAAGGTGATAATGCCGGTGAAATGAGTCCGGGGTCTAGCACCGAAAGTTACCCAGCATTTGCTCATATTGGGTTGAGGGAAAACCTCAACTAGGTAACTTGTCCCGACTGGGAATCGAACCCGGGCCACCTGGTTTCGCGGCCAGACGCGCTAAACGTTACTCCACAGGTGTGGACTAAAACGCTGTTGTTCTCGGATTGTTTTTTTGTTACCTATTAGATCATCTTTACCACAGATGAATCTGTGTACTTTCTCTTTTTTTATTTTATACTTTTCTAATAAATATTTTTTTCATTACTACGTTGCTGCTCGTGTATAGAATATCACATGTTTAAAAAATCTTTTCTCGTTAATAACATACGAGACTCATAGCTTGTGTCCACAGAGGATGTTTGTAAACATATGAGCAACTGAAATTCAATAGAGGAGTTTAATTTATTTACGTGAAAATTGTTGAACCTTAGCAATTAACAAAGCAAAAGAAAATTAGGTTGGAGATTCGAATCGTCCTCTCTTATGCATTGGTCGGTATCCATTCATGTACTGTGACTTAGGAAAACGAGCCGCAATTGACGAGTAGTCATGAAACCTGACCACTATTTAAGAAGACATTTTGAAAGTGATTGCCATCTATCTCTGTATTTTAGATGTGTTTGAGTTTACTCTTCAAACATTACAATTTGTTATGAGTTCCGACCTACACCTAAGAAAAGAAATTTACATTCACTTCTCCTTCTCTTCGAAATCTTGAACTCTTCTCTTCCTTCGTACCTGTCGTCTCTCTTCACTTACCTTTCTTCCCACCACAATCTGAACACACGCTCTCGCCATGAAACAATACTAACAATACCATCCCATCGCACCTCCTCATGCTCATCCTCTTTCACAATAGCCCTGCCAAGACTCTGGAATTCGTTACCTGCTAGCATCAGAGACTGTCGAAATAAAATTGAATTCAAACGCAAACTTACTAGGCACTTGGTCAGTAGTTTATTGAGACTCGTTCAGTCATGGTTTCTTGTAAATAGTTCTCTTAATCTATCACCAAATATCTCAATATATGGTAATTTCATCACTATAGAATTTTGTTATTCTAGGTTTAATTTGTAATTCAGTAAAAACAAAAATATTCTTTGTTCTTAACTTCTATGATAAATTGTCTAGCTTTCATTAATCAGGTAATCTTGTCGTACTTTAATTTTTATTGTAATTGTAATTGTAAATTTAATATTAATTGTAATTTTACTCTTCATATTATAGTTGTAATCCCCTGGTAGAGGGGCAGAGAAGGTCTGATGGCCGTATCTCTACCAGGTTAAATAAGTACTACTAAAAATTGTTGGACTGTGTTCTTGAACAGATCAGGAATACAGAGATATTATTTAGAATTGACTTTGTGGAGTAAAAATAAATTGTTTAAAGGCTAAACTTTCATATGTCAATATGATTTTCGCAGCGTCATTAATATTCTAGAAAAAAAAAGTAGGAGGCATTACTTTCGAAGCTGTCTGTACTTTTATTACTGCTGCTCGAAGCTTCGTATTATCATTTGAAACCAAACATGTGAATATGGCGGAATAGCACTTATTTCCTAACAGTATCACTTTTTTTTTTTTTCGTAGTGGGTCAACAGTGTATTCTGTAAATTGATAGGGCTTGCTGTATCGACATAAACACGTGACGAATAGCGACATTTTATTCAAGTTGCTAGTTAACATTGCAACTCGCCGTAGCTGCGAAGTTTCTTACATGTAATACAAGGGCATTGCCCATAGCGCGGCCGAGACTTGAAAGCATTGGCGGTGTTTTGCAAGTAGGTATATTTAGGTAACACACTTGCCAGATGCTACATGCTTCTTCACGCCTGAATATCTCTGACGCTTGCATGCAATCCTTCACCTCATGATAATGACGTTTAGTACTTATTCCTTTTTCGAAAACAAACTTGATGGTTGCCGGGTATTAAAGAAATCATCACACGTCTTAGTCTTGAGTATGCGGTCTCTATGAGAAATGTAAGGGGAGAGAACATGTTGCTTTTTGAGAAATAATTCTCTATGAAAGATATAAAAGTATTTTATATTCAGATAATTGAGGGATATTTCTATAAAATTGCTTTTGACAACGCTGTATCAACTACGAGTTTATTTAATGTGTATTAAATTTATGATGTTATTTTGACGAGATGAGACCGAAGATTCGCATTCGATTACCTGGTAGTTTGGAAGGACCTTCCGAAAAATCGCGAAAGGAATTCGAACCCATGCCCGAGCGTAGCATCGGTTCTGTAGCTATGCCGGTGATCAATTCAAGGATGTTACTCGGTAGGAGATTTTAAGTCTTTCTCAGTGTGATTATGGCAATTTTACGTTTTTAAATTTAGTGTCGAAATTTGATTTGTACGATATTAACAAGGAAAGTCTACTGTATTCCGGACACCTATTTCGTTGAACTTTCATGAGCTCGATCTATATGGATCTACCCATTCGAAAATTGGAACTTTTTTAGATTTTTAACTTTTTCTTATAGACTAGACGGCATTTCGAAAGGCGGTTAGCTTCTATATGCGCCGTAGCATTTCTGGTATGTGACGTCACAACCTTTTACAGTAGAACCAATCAGAATCAGTCTATAACAAGCACCTCCCGAGTTCGTTTGTTCACGTGTGAATGTTTCAATGCATTGAATACGTAAAACTAACATTTACTGTGTGTATATAAGGTAAATAAATGGAAGAAGAGATTGTAAAAAGACAAGTATTACACAAGCAGGCGCGGAAAATAGTGTTTAAGGTGTATAATTATTTTAAAAACGTTAACGAGCAGAATGCTGCCGGCCATCTTGATGCTGGCAGCAACGTTGCCAACATGCAAGAAACTACTGCAGAAGCATGTGGTGTGGGATTGAGAACCGTGCAAAGAATATTGTTAGTGAAGGAAAGAGGGTTTGTTTGGTGTCATGCTTACAGTAATCAACGGCTAAGGCCATTATTGTCTTTTGATGATTTAAATTATATCCTGTGCTATTTGTATTGCACGTGCTCGTGAACTAAGATGTGGCAATGTTGTACGCTGCCTTGCTCTCTCTGTCTCTCTCGACGCAAACGCTAGCAGACAACCACCTTCCGAATTGCCGTCGACTCTAGACATGCAGTAAGGAGCAACACTGTTGTACGTAGAAGATAAAGCTTCGATGAGCTTTGTGCAGCAACATTCGCTGAAGTAAAGGATGACAAGATAATACGAACATCATGAGAATATGCTCCTGTGTCATTTATTTCTTCACTTTCTATAACAAATTATTTTCTTTTCATACATTGAGAAATGTTTTCTGCACAACTTTCACATGTTTTAAGAATTAATACTGAGATTTTTAATTCGTTGTTTTACGACGCTTTATCAACTGTCACGGTTATTTAGCGTCTGAATAATATGAAGGTGATAATGCCATCGAAGAGTCCAGGGACCAGCGCCGCAAGCTATTGAGCATTTGCTCTTAATAGATTGAGGGAAAACCTCGGGAAAACCTCAACCAGGTAACTTGTCTCCACCAGGATTTGAACACGGGCCCGATCATTTTACGGTCGGCCATGCTAACCGTTAGTCCACAGCGTTAGACCAACACTGTGATGACAAATATAATAATAAAAAGAACTCACAAAAACATATGAACTAAAAAGAATTCAATGAAAGAAAAAATGAACAAATAAAAAAGCATTCTAGTAACAGGTTAAGTATGTAGTCTGTTGTAATCACATTCGTACACCGCCTTTCACAGTCGGCAACCGGCGAAACTAGCTTGTCAGTGAAGTGGTCGCTATGGCTAGGGGTAGTGCCGTTTGGGACCGTACTGCATACACAGGTGACCTTTCGTTGTAAACTGTTCTGTATTGATTTTCTAATTTTATTGCATTTGGGCTTGAATAGTACAGTATATTCAGTCGTATTCAATTCATGGCTTTTGATAATTTTCTCAATTTTATTTATTATAATCTATTGACTCATTATTCTTGACCGTTTCGCGTGAATATATTTTTCTCGTCGAAACTTCATGTTCAAATTGTGAAGCTCAATGTGTAGTTTGTGATAGGAAAGATGATCTTGGGCAGCTTTAGACCTACTATGATTCATGGATTAGATTTGTGTACAAAATACAAGATTCACGGAAAAGAATATAGTAGTAAAGCGAAGAAATACGACAACCATACTTGATAAATGTCTATACGATTCGACATCTGGATCTACACTGTGTACATCGACAGGAAAGATCAAATATGAGAACGTGCACAAGGTAATATTGCAATACAGTCGTATTGGATAGCAAAATTCCCTAGGGGGTGGGGGGGAACCACCAACTATCGTCTTGTTCTTGATCAACTGTGTATGTGTTTTTTTCTTCAGAACACTGTTAACTGTATTTTTGTGACAACTTTGTATACAGTAGGGTATCTTGAACAAAATATGACGACTGTTCGGAAAGTAAGGACCGGCAGATCGACCATTAATGAGAGAGAAAAATTCAAACGATTTATTATGTAAACCTTGCAACCTGTTGTTTTTGTATGTGTATATGAAATGAGGCGATTGAATGCCCTAATCAAAGATAGTCGTTGTAATTCTTCACCGCTAAGATACGGAACGCTGTGAGCTTTCTCGAACTCGTATAAACTTCGAGGTGCAGGCACAAGCGGTAATAGCAGAGAGCCAGGTCAGGATTCTACGGTGCACGATCAAACGGGTCGTTGAAAAGTCTAAGCAACTTCAGCTAATGTTTTATTCTTAAAATATCATCATTTCTGAATAACGTGGCTAAGTAAAAACGAAACGATAATGAATAGGGAATGGTCTCCCAGTACCGGACACTTAAGCCTTTTCAACAGTTATGGAAAATTTAAGTAAATGATTACAATATTAGTACTGCAGATATAATCAATTGACTTCACTCTTACAATACAGATAAGTCAAATTAGATAAACAAATTAAAGTTAAACAAGCTTGATATTACAGTACAGCAAAAAAATGGATCCCAGTATCGGACATACAGTAAACAACATTTTCATACAATTTAAAACAAAATATAAGCATGAAAGCATTTTGAATCAGCAGTGAACGTTTTTGATACCACAACAATTCTTTGCCACATTATTTGAATACACTGATTATTTCATTTCATTTCATTTAGTGTTTGCCCAAGGGCAAGTTTTTCACTGCAAACCCAGCATTCTACAATATTTCCTATGTTCTGCCTTTTCGTTACCTCATATGATCCATATATTATGTGAGACAGTATTTGGATTTACTGACAATGATCACATACAAAACAATCAATATTATCTGAATTGGTACAGTCCAAATGCACCCAATCTGCATATAAAGTTCACTGTACCCAGGATTCATCACTTGCTTCCAAACAGATTATGCAGTCTGTTTCATCTTATGTTAAATCGATAGTTTTCTTGTATGATTCCATTTTCTTTGCCAGATTTGCACTGTATTAATTTTATTGAATTTCCTGATTTTAGTTCCTTAACTAAAGTATTTCAAGAACAGAGACATGAGCAGCTACCTCTCTGATAGTGATCCCCTCTTCCACAACTTTCTGCAATGAACATTTCATTATTCTCTTCCCATTTGCCTCTCTTATTAATTTCCACGTCAGAACAAAGGTCTTGAAATAAGAGTAGGCTATGAAATCTTATTCTTAATTAAATTATTTTGTCCGGTACTGGGGGAACAGATACTGTCCGATACTGGATGACCAGCGCTCTTACTTAAAATTTCCCGCTTCCACATCATTATCACTCGCAGATCAAAACCAATTATATAGTAGGTAGCCTTTTTAATATACAATCCAGTAACTACATATTATAACAAATGCTACGGTCACCTCAAGAGATAGTAGAAAGTGTAGAAAATACGACATAACACTTGAAAAACATACACCTCACACTAAAACATTCACTATAGAGGCCTAACACGTGTCTCAACCTGTCGAATGCAGTGAATCAACAAATACTCTGTAACGATACATAGTTGCCATCTATCATCTGCCGGGCATAGCTGAACTATGTTTGTCCGATATTGGGAGCTGTCCGGGACTGGGGGACCTTCTCTACGTGTTTGTATACACACAGATATATATATATATATTTTTTTTTTTCGAAAATACAGAAATAAACTATGCCTGGATTCTTCAGATTTCCTGAACTCGTGTATTTTGTCTATTTGTGTTTGGTAAATTGTGTTACACCTACGTGAACAGGCTGAGGTGTGATTAACGGTATTACTGTTTAATGCCGCTCTTATTTTCAGAAATGTTGTCGGTAGGAAGAAAGTCGTTTGGAAAATGTCCAATACTCCAAAATAGTTTTACGACTGGACGACGAAATTCCATTTGTTGGTGTGTTTCTAGAAGTGTGTAGGCTAATGTATCACTGCGCTCTAGTCTCCATTTCTGAGTATGGTTGTCTCCTTCGCAGAATTAAAGTTGTGATGCATCTCGATGAGTAGTTGGAGGTAGTCCAGCAACTGATGTTATGATCTTTGTTGATGCAAGTTATACAAGATGTCCATTCAGAGTGGTCACTTAAGACAAAAGTGAGCAGCGGATTGTTCTGAAGCATTAAGTTGATTTTTTCAAGTTGGTAGCGAGATGTTTCTTTACTGCATTATTAAAACAATGTACTATTACTACTTGAATACTACTGCACCACAATACAACATTTATCACGATTGCTTCCACAGTAATTTATAGCAGTATCTGTATGTACATAATCGTGCAGCCGTATGCACATTTATATGTTTACATGCGTACTTTCACATATTGAGCTAAGTACAGTAGGGATTGGTTAATTCGACATTGGATAATTCAGATTATTAAATAATTCGAATAAATGTTTGTTCTTCTTTAAACTTCTATTTAAACCAGTATTAAAAACCTATATTTAATTTCAGTTTTCGAAGTTTACATTTGGATAATTAAAGGGTTCAGAGCCATAGTGGGCCAAGCGCCATTTATAAAAACGAAGAAAGCAAAGGTTAAAGTTAAGTGAATACCATAGTTTAATGAAGATTGATATATAATTTAGTTCTAATGTATATACTTTATATTACTTGCTATGTGTTTCCATTGAATTATGGTAATAACTTAATTTTAACCCTTGTTTTCTACTGTTTTAGTAAATGGCGCTTGGTCCACTATGGTTCTGAACCCTTCAATTGGAAGCCAGTGATTTCAAAGAAAATAGTGTCCGATCTGGAATTATTTAGAAAATCCGAAACATTTTGTGGAAATCTCTTTTATTAATAATTCAACGATTCAAATTCTATTCTTAAACTTTATAGTGATCGACAAACAGGTCATGGAACGGACATTGGTCGTTGCTTCTGATAACAGATTCCGTGTCGGTCCAGATAAGAGTATAGCGGACGGGATGTCCAACGTTACTGTTTACAGGTATATGTGTTCCTCTACCCCTTGCCCATAGTCAGTAGAGCTAACTTCTAAGAAAATTATGTGAAAATATTCATTACTGTATGTAGGCCTACGGAAGTCACTGTTACCGGCTGTTCTGCGTTCACAAAGTCGAAGTTTGGAGCATAGGCCTACGTAAGTTTAAAACTAGCTAAGAAAGTTGAAATGTTAAAACATGGCAATAGTTAAGGTAAAGTACACTGCAGAAGTGTATAATTCTTTTGTTGATATTAATTAAAAAATAATAATTTTATGGTTAATTCGAATTTTGGATATTTCTAATTTTGTCAGATTCCCCTTAGAGTTCGAATAAATAAATAAAAAAATCCTCTGTAGGCCTATATGTATTCTGTACATAAAAGCATACATACATGACTTACGTTTTTGGTCGTTAAGCCAAGTTAACTTTTCAGTCAGTCTACTCTATTGTAAGCATTATTGTAAGCTTGTTTGTTTTTGCATTTTCATCACGAGGAAACATTTTTTAACATTTTGAAGCTTTTGGATTGAATTCCGTTCTTTTTGTGTTGATGTCCTGTGAATGTCTGGATGTGGCGAAAGGAAATCGCAATTACTGTTTTTAGTGGTTTATTATACGACGCTTTATCAACATCTATGGTTATATAAGCTTCTGAATGATATGAAAATGATAATTATAGCGAAATGATTCCAGAGTCCAGCCCCGAAAGTTACCAGCATTTGCTCTTAATGGGTTGAGAGAAAACCCTGGAAAAACCTCAACCAGGTAACTTGTCCCAACCAGGATTTGAACCCGGGCCCGCTCATTTCACGGTAAGGCATGCTAACCGTTACTCCAAAACGGTATACCGCAGTTGCTGTTAAAAGACGTACGAAGTACTTGCATGTATTTCGTTTCTGTTTAATATTTATGATCTCTCTCTCTCTCTCTCTCTCTCTTTTGTAGGAAAGTTAATTCGTGATTTGTTACTTGACGTCATTTAAATTTGCAGGATTTTGCTCAGGTACTGACGAAAATACTTGTTTTTGCTGTTTACACAGCTAATTTAATTGTTTGCGATATATTAAAATTAAAGCAAATGCCTATCATCATATTTGTAAGGGAAAATAAAGATTTTGGTTCGAGTGCTTAATGGAAAAGATGTTAATGTGCAGGGCTTCATTTCATCATCTAACATATTCGAATATAGATGCATTCTTCTCACAGCGTTGATTTGCTGTCAGTCACTTCCTATAATTTCTGTTACCATCTAACCTCACATGCGTTATAATTTATACTCTCTCCACTTGAAAATTCAAAATAGAAATAGTAATTATAATATTACCAAGATGAATTCACAGTAATTCCAAACAAAATCCAACCTTTTCACTCGTTTTTAGCTACAAACTCACGGTACCCGGGTTTGCTTTTCGACAGAAACGTGAGGATTAATTTCCTTCCCAACGGGGATGTCGTGTGAGTGTCCTACGTTGTTTTCAGAGGTGATCTTTCACCATGCTGAACGTTGTGCCTATTAGTATTGACAGTCCTGAAGCACGGGGAGGACTAAACGTACCTATGAGTCCAAATTCTGAGAGCATGTAGAGTTTTTTGTGAACAGTTAATTTTAAAATTAACGTCAGACATTTATATTTGTTTGTTTTGTTTCCAAAACTTAATCACATATGTGTAAAGACTAGATACATCACGATAAGCAAAAATTTGTCTCTTTTGTGCTGGATTTTTAAGTTTTCGATTAGCCTACATCTCATTGAGTATTTTTATAGTCATCCCTAATATCTAACCATGAATTTCGAGTCCACACCTGTGGAGTAACGGTCAGCGGGTCTGGCTGCGAAACCAAGTGGCCCGGGTTCGAACCCCGGTCGTGGCAAGTTACCTGGTTGAGGCTTTTTCCGGGGTTTTTCCTCAACCCAATACGAGCAAATGCTGGGTAACTTTCGGTGCTGGACCCCGGACTCATTTCACCGGCATTATCACCTTCATATCATTCAGACGCTAAATAACCTAGATGTTGATACATCGTCATAAAATAACCCAATAAAAAATGAATTTCAACTAGTTTCTTTTTCAAAATCTACTATGCATACTTTGGAGATGGTAACTTTTGGAAAGTTTACATTTATTGTGGCTGTAGCACTACTTGATATCGAGAAGGAATGGTGAATGAAACTTAAGTGAAGCGTCTCAGATTCTAAGCGAAGCACGACATCTCGGTATCCCTGTCTCCAACATTGAACTAGAGACTTGGAGTTTCTCAATGTGTGTGTGTATATTTTCCTGTCGTTCGTTGCTCAACTTCCGATGAAGTTAGAACGAAGGCATTTTGTTGTTTGTGTGCTTGCTTGTCTTTGTAACATGGTGTAAATAGCTGCAGGTACGCCTCAAGACAAGTGGTTCAAGGCTATTATGTGCGAGGAACTATTTGTTGCCGCAGCTTCTGCAAAGCCACAATTCAAGCTCTCGCTTTGATCCCTTGCAATCAGCATCCGAGCTCTCTTCCTCCTCTTGCTCCAGTTGCTACTGAACTAGGCCACTGGTGGTCGGAGCGAATAGAGTTCGATTCCTGTCCTCGACAGGGCACAACGACAAATACGCCACAGTATCGATTGGAGTGGAGCTGTAGGTCGACAGTAACATATGCACCTCATATTCGAGATGTCCCGCGTATAGTCCCTTTTAGTGAGTGATCTCTTACGTTTATTTACAGAGAATTCACATTTACGAATCCCAAGTCTTGTGGCAGAATTATTGCGATACTTCTCCAGTTGCCCTATACAACCCGTGTAATAAGTTACGCACTTACGCTTATAATAATGTTAGCATTCATTTTTCCTGGAGCTGATAATGTTAACGTACAGTAGCGTGCAAATTAATCCGAACAACGTAATTACTTACGCAAAAACACTCAAAACGGGATAAAAAAAGGATATAAGACATACCTCAGTAATCTATGTGGCCACCCTTGTTCCTAATAACAGCTCTGAGACGATTTGGCATGGATTCCACTAATTTCCCACAAATATTCATTTCTTCATCGCGAAACCATACACCAATGAGGGCAGAAATCATCTTCTCCCTTGTAGAACAATCCATTTTTTGCATTCTTCTTTTGCAAATTGACCACAAGTTCTCAATGGGGTTGTTGTCGGGTGAATTGCCTGGCCAGGGGAGTACCTGAATATTCTTGTTGAAGAATTCTGTAGTTTTTCGAGACGTATGGCATGGTGCCAGGTCTTGTTGGAACACACCTCTGCCATCCGGAAATGATTTTTGGAGTTGGGGTACGATTCTGTTTTCCAATAAGTGAATATATTTGTCAGAATTCATCATTCCCTTGGTAGGTATTAATGCTCCAGGCCCTTCATGTGTAAAACAACCCCAAAACATTACTTTAGGGGGGTATTTGGGTGCTTGTTGGAGATGAGCTGCTGTTACTTTTCGCATCCTTTCCGTACGTAAGAAACACGGTGGCCGTGGACCTCGAAACGAGACTCATCGGAAAAAAGTATGTACATTCTTCCAGTCATTCACTGTCCAGTGTTGATGTAATTTTGCCCACATTAAGCGTTTTTTGCACATAACAGGGGTTAGCAGTTGCTTCTTAATAGGCTTACGAGCCCTTCGTCCAGCTTCCAAAAGCCTACACCGCACTGTTGTGACGTGAATATTCGCCCCAATGGTAGCCATTAACTCGCGGGTTAAGTCGACAGCAGTTAGTCTAGGATTTAATTTACTTTTCCTGACAATTACACGATCATCTGCAGGTGAAGTCTTCCTTTTCCGGCCACAGTTTCCTTTTTTCTGGGGTGTGATGGATCCAGTCTCCCTGTATCGTTTTATGATCGAATTAACAGTAGCCAAACCGATGTGACATTCTGCAGCAATTTGCCTCTGTGTCATAGAAGAATGCTCTGCTAATGTTATAATTTTAGACCGTTTTCGTGGAGTTGTATCCATTTGTGAAGAAGACAGAATGTACACAGGATTGCAGTATTAAATCTTCAACACAACTGAAATGCTTATAAGTACAAAACGACAGGCAAAATGTCACATATTATAAAAAAAATAATGACAGACCTTCAACAATGGAATTACACGTACTACAGATGTCAATTAAAGCTGTATGAGCAGCTGCGAGGCCAACAATGACAGAAAATGTAAAAATATGTCGTGTTCGGATTAATTTGCACGCTACTGTACTGCAGAGTGATTTATATAGAACTAACACATTTCTTTCTTTATTTATTTCAAAAGGAATGATGCTAGCCACAATTTGTTATATCTCAAATGTAGAGTATCTTTGGGAGATTACTAACCTCTATAGCAAATGTTGAAAATTGTTTATTTATTCGGCTGGAAATTCACTTAATGACCAGTTTTTAACGTCAAATTAAGCAGGAGTTTTGATTCCCTGCCACGAGATGCGCAGATGTTTATTCTTTATTCTTTTCTGTTGGCAGCTGTTTTCGACATTTTGTTTTAGCCTGAAAATGGAGTACACATTTAAATCAATGGCTTTTCCTGGTGAAGGAATACTGGACTACGAATTCAACTGGAGCTAATCAAAGGGCATACCAGAGAGATTTTGGTGTTCGTAATCCCCACCAAAGAAACACAATACTGGGACTGGTAAACAAATTATAAACAGCTGGATGTCTAAAAGAATAATGATTTTGATAACAATAAATATACAGAATAAAGAATAAACATCTGCGCATCTCGTGACAGGAAATCAAAACTCCTGCTTAATTTGACGTTAAGAACTGGTCATTAAGCGAATTTTCAGCCGAATAAATAAGGAATTTTCAACATTTGCTATAGAGGTTAGTAATCTCCCAAAGATACTCTACATTTGAGATATAACAAATTGTGGCTAGCATCATTCGTTTTGAAATAAATAAAGAAAGAAATGTGTTAGTTCTATATAAATCACTCTGTACAAGAAAAAACTAGAAATGACGCATTGTACGCGTGTTTACCTTTATACGAAGGAGAGGCTCGAAGCCTTGCATCGCAGGTTGAGGCTGATTGTGGGAATGGTTGTTGAAGTCACTTTCTTATAGGTATTGTGCCTCTTCTGTCTGTTTTAGCCATGAGGCTCAAAGTCACGCTAGAGTAAAGTTACCAGATTTTTTTTTTTTTCAAAATTTCCGGAGACAGATCTAAAATACTTTTTAACATTTCCGTTATGTTGCCGTTAATTTACAATGTTCTTACACAATTTGAAGAATTAAAATACTGGTACTCATTTTATTTACAGACCGAACTACTGTTTTTATTCCAGAAGAATGATTTTTAAGCAGGTTTTCTCTGCATCTCAATTTTATAGCAAATTCCTGACAGATGCTGAAGTTGGTTAAGATGGCAAGTGTGACTCGAACAGTTTTTAAACTCATTCTGGATTTTTGGAATGTCCTCTCCACTGAAGCATTACTTCCAGGAAGACACATGGAAATTTCAGTTGACTTCTGGATTTATTCACAGGAAGTCATTTTCTCAGTTAAAAACTAAAATTCCACTCTGTTTTGAGGAAATTTTCTTCATTCCACTTTGCCATTTTCTCTGAAGTCACGTATTCTTGAAGCAAAAAGTTTCATAAATTATCTTCATCCAGGTTAAGTCCATCTACATAATGGATTGTCTCTTCAGTTTTTCCTTTTTGTAGAGAATATCTCAGCAATATACATACATTCTACATCTTGATTACACAGCTTTTAACACTATATCACTTCGGAATGTGTATTACATGTCTTTCTCGTGTTAAACTCTATCGTACCTGGTTAACATGTTTCAGCCTTGTATGGGCCTTCTTCACAACTGATTGTTACTGGTCTTGGCGCCTTTTGTTTTGTTTGCTGTGGGGATGTGTTTGTGTGGTGTAATATGGAGTCAAAGAGTGTGTGTGTTCTGAAATTGAGTTATGTGTTGAGAATTTCATTTGGATGTGTTTTGTAATTTTATTATAAAACATCCACATATGCAGAACACGTCACAAATGCTAATCACACCTACAAAGACATCAACACAGACATGGAAATTCTACACATCCAACCAAAAAGCCAAAAACTAAACACACTAGAATAACACGAAGTATACAGATACACAAAAACACATCCAAATGAAATTCTCAACACACAACTCAATTTCAGAACGCACACACTCTTTGACTCCACATTACACCACACAAATACACCCCCACAGCAAACAAAACAAAAGGCGCCAAGACTAGCAACAACCAGTTCTGAAGAAGGCCTACACAAGGCCGAAACATGTTAACCAGGTACGATAGAATTTAACACGAGAAAGACATATAACACACATTCCGAAATATACATTCCTTAGATATCTTATCTTGTGAATAAATAATCCATGCACTGAGACATGCAACATCATTTTGATAAAACTCATAAGCGACACTGAGAATCCTGTTATGAAATAAGAGCTACTTCTTCTAGAGATGCCAAGAGTTCGTGGCAGAAGAAGATATCAGATGATAGAAGACATTAAGATATATAGATCATATGAAGAGACAAAAAGGAATGCTGGGTTTGCAGTGATGGACCTGCCCTTGGGCAGAACGCTATGAATGAATGAATGAATGATATCGGGCTCCATTAATTTTGGGTGATATCTCGGTCGGTAATATATAGTGATTTTGAATTATGTCATTTAAGATGATTATAATGATGAAATGTCTCGCATACCGTTTGCCGTCCTTAGCGTGGTTTCGTCTATGTCAGATTTACGTCACTCTAAAGAATGTTATGGAACTCCACAGAAATTTTGTCGTCCATTTCTCGTCATGCTGAATCAGGACATGTCGGAGACAAAAAGATCTGGCAGACCTTCCGCTTATAACGATTTAGAACTTGACTTTTTGCTATGGTCAAAGAGAAGTCCTATTCTTCTCTCCGTGAAATAGAATCTACATTAGATATCTCGAAAGCAACTGCCTGTAGAATATTGCTTAGTATTGTACTAAATATCACTCATAAAGTCTAACCCTTTGTAGGAGTTAATGGGAAATTACTTCGATAGAAGGTTGCTGGTCATGTTTTGTAAATTTCGCTCTTATTCTACTGACATTTGACTGAGAGATAGGTGGCCTATTTGGATGTTTCGTTAAAAAGTATGCATACCTTTTGTGTACGTCTTCCGTCACCAAATCCTGTTATCACCAGGATCTCAATTCTCTCATTTTCTGTTAAGTGCAGTTTGTTTTATGTTAATTTCATCAGCTTTCCGAACACAAGTACTAACAAAACGTATTAACAATAAAATTGTTACATACTTTCGAATGATATTAAAAAACTATAGGGTGGGTCATTCCATATCCCAGTGATGCCACGGACTTTTTTTTTGGGCATTTTAATATAATAAATTAAACTGCCAACTATGACCGCCATATCATTAATATTTTAGTCATACGGATGACTGAAAAATGGGTGACTGTTACATGTTATCCATAATTTAAAATATTCTAGACACTCTATATGAAGTGTCATCGAAAGTAAAAAGAAGTCATTGTAAACCCGAACAACCATATTTTAATACACTAAAGACTAATTCGAATAATATTAAGGGATGCTCATAAAAACCACCTCATTGAAATAAATTGTTTTATATTCGATGCAGCAATTTAAATTCGCGCGAATTTCATTCGTGTTGAAGGAAATCTTATTCTTAATCCATCTCCCAAGTTTTATGATGGAATCTCAAACAAACCTATGAATAATCAAATAAAATTATTAATTTTTGTTCTGACTGTTGAAAATCGCTTGCTGTGTGTGGCGGTTGCAGCGCTCGCGAGACGTGATCGATGAGTAATCTCAAACAAACACTGTGTGTCCATCTCCCTGACCTTGATCGCGCAGCAATGACAACTTTTTGTACGACAGGAGAGCTTACCTGCTGAGCTTCTTTGTACCTGTGAGTTATTTTTATTAGAAACTGGCACGGTATTTAAGTCACCATTCTGAAATTTTCACAGTGGAATCAATATACCCTAAAGAATTACACACATGTTTTTTCGTCTGGAAAAATGAATTGCATTTTGTGTTCTGTAATTTTAAAAATTATTTTACGGCGGGTAACTATTTAAAAAAATTATGTTTTTTTTTATTTTTTATTTTTGAGAGCATTTATAAAGTAGGTTCTCCTTTTTCGAATTGGATTGAAATCACTTTGTCATCTTCTTTTACATAATAAGAAAACATCAATGAATGAAGCCGAGTTCTTTGCTAAACCATTATTTTAAATGCTGATTGATGTCAAACTATTAAGAATATAAATATAATATTGCGTGAAATTCATATTTAGAACAATATTTTTAACTTTTGAGACATCATAGTTCAAAAACATACTTTTTTGCTATAACTTGCACAACAGTAGTCGGAAAAATGTGTTGTTTCCATAAAAAATATTCATTTCTAAATACAACGTTCGACGTGTCTGAGTCTTTGTCGAAAATTCCGTCATGCATTTTAATTGTTATTATGCGTTAAAAATGTAAATTGACGTAGTATGCAAATTACATTGCACTGTTTTTTATTTCGTCTCCGCCATTCATCTTGCAAAATAAACGATTAAGGCAGTTAAGTAACCGAAGCTGAAGTATATCTAATCTTATATATTATTTTAATGTACCGAAGTACATATGATATTTCCATGCAGATATTCTGCGTCATACGATGAAAGAGTAATGGAACGGAGAAAAATTCTCTCTGGCGCCGGGATTTGAACCCGGGTTTTCAGCTCTACGTGCTGATGCTTTATCCACTAAGCCACACCGGATTCCACCCCGGCGTGTATATATGATATGCGTAAATCACTTCGTGATTTAAGACGGCGCTTATTCCGTCGGATCCCGGCCAACTAGTCACTCATAACGAGTGCACCTCAGCACATGTGTGGACTTCGGTCCTACGTTCAGAGACATCTACTGTATGACGTAGTGGCGGCCACTACAGGGAACCCAAGAAGTTGGAACTTGATCTGAGAATTCTGTCCGACGCCGGGGTGGAATCCGGTGTGGCTTAGTGGATAAAGCATCAGCACGTATAGCTGAAAACCCGGGTTCAAATCCCGGCGCCGGAGATAATTTTTCTCCGTTCCATTACTCTTTCATCGTATATCTAGTCTTGCCATAGCTCTCGGACATAATGGTGGTTAGAAAAAAATATGTCTTTGTTGGTAATACGGAAATTAATTTCACTGATACGAAAACTCCTATTAGTGAAGCTAAAATATAAATAGGTTTGGTGTAATGTCTGCTTAGTCTGGAGGCGTCAAATCTCACGCCCTTAATTTTACTATGTTTTAACACTCGGACGAGTTCTATCCATAAGAGAATATAAATTCACATTTCTAATCTTAGTGCAGTTTGTGTACAACTGCTGGCAATAAGAATAGCAGTACTGTAATTACTTAGTCTTCTGAGACAAGGATCATTGCCAGACTTCGCTTTGGTTCGAAAAACGCCAAAGCTCCGCCCATTTCGTGACACAAATCGCTGTTATCGCCTGATAAATATTCCAGTCTCAATTCATAATGGCTTCTACGAGGTCAACGACGTTGCAGGATTTTTATCTGTATTAAAATATGGGCCATCAGCATCCCGAATAGATCTTAACTTTTAGAGGTCTGTGGTTTTAGAGCTCTATTGAAGGAAGAATGTTGTAAGTATGGAGAATGATTGAAATCTGGTAAAGCACGTGAAGTTTTTGAAGATATCTTTTAAATATTGTATTGCTAGAAAAAATTTCAGAATTATTACTGAAGGAAGGGTTTTCAGCTCAGTAACCCTGATAGCGGAAAAATTATTTTTTGCTTGTCCACTTACCTATTTGTGTACAGAATTCTAAATTGTTGGATAGATTTAATTAATATTTCTACGAGTTAATCCGTCGTGGAAGTGCTATAGCATAAGACAGTTCACTAAAAGTATCGTGTGAAGTTTTTGAGTATTTGAACCGTGTTCTAGGTGTATAGATATTCTTTTGAAATTAAATGACCTCGCATTTTTCTTTGGTTTGAGAGCCGGTTGAAATCAGGGAAGTTCGAGAGAGCCGCCCGGTATATTTTATGTGCATTATTCTTGAGTACGCTGACTTGTAGATACTGAATATGAACAACAATCGTTCAGTAGGTACACACAAACTTGTCAACAACATTATTTTCCTATCAGAGGTACTGAAAACGGTATTCCACGAAAATATGGATTTTTTTTGCAGCATTGCAACTTTCTTTTTCTATATAGTATTTTGTATAATAAGAAAGTATAGTGCATACATTTTATCTTTCCACGCTCGCGGATATAGACCGGACACGTCAGTACACAGCGCAAATGCACACATGTGAGCGTGGAAAGATAAAATGTATGCACTGCAGAATGCCGTCTGCATAGCTCAGATGATGGCGCGTTTGCCTACGATGATGAGCTACGATCGGACGTCGGTTAAATTCCCGCTTGGACTGAGTAGCCTACCTAGTTGAGGTTTTCCCGAGGCTTTTCCGAACTGTAGGTCAGGTAATCTCATGTTGTATTCTCTGTTTCGTCTCTGTCACCAGTTCTATCGACGATAAATAACCTTATAGTTGATACAGCGTCTAAGTGGGTAAAAAGAATAGGAATAACAATCTATTTTAAAGGAAAATAATACATGTATTTACTCCATGGACGAGACCTAGCACATGAACGTGTGCAGATAACTTATTTCATTATTCGCGTTTTTTTTAAAGAAATTTATTAACGAAGACTTTCCTTCAGAGCATTGGAAACTGTTACAGCTTTCAGTGATAGTGTTCTTATTTTTTCTTGGTAAAAAGTTTTTACGAGTGTTTCTCTTGTGAGACTTGGCTGTGATCAGATTTGTAGATGAATTTCGGTTGCCTGCCAGTTTGAAGTCATTTGTCCGTCAATTACTTGTAAACAAGTTCCCAATTGGAAACGTCAACACAAACCCTCTATCTGCTCTTCTTCCCTTGAGACTTTTTGCTCGAGAGACAGCAACTTTTCTCTGTAGTCATTTTGATTAAAAGTTTGATCAGGGTTTCCAGGTGTGATCGATCAAAAGAGTTTGCCTTTACTGAGTCAGTCTGGAGTCAATTCGGTGATTTACTGTGTCGGAAGTTTTTTTTTCCTTATTTTCGAAGTTCTGCCTACCAAATCCACATCCAGCAGTGTCCGCTAAGATTGTCTTAGATTATATTTTTTATGTAATCGAATTGTCTCTTAAATTGTATGGCTCGGTATTTAATATAGACCCTAATAATATTTTGCAATAGAAATGCAACATATTTATCCAAAAAAAAAAACAACGCTATGAATTTTATAAAAATTATTATTAAAGCCATAATTAGTATGGAATTATGTACGAGTAACACTGCGCAGTTTCAGAGGTGATTTCGACAGTTTCATTAACAGTTTATCAAAGAATGAGATGAAAATAGTAGAAGCCATGGGATGATGATTACGATGTTATAATAATAATAATAATAATAATAATAATAATAATAATAATAATAATAATATGTAATATAATGATAATAATAATAATGATAATGATAATAATCATCAGATTTTAACACGTTATAATTCTGTAAGAATTATTAGGTACGTCTACAAAAAATTCTCCGTCCATGTTTTTGGAGGACATCCAATCGAAATCTTTCCATTTGGTTTGTAGTTCAAGATTGCCCTGGGGATCCCATCTCTGGACGTCCGTCCGTCTGAGGATGATGATGACGATGATGATGATATAATAATAATAATAATAATAATAATATTTATTATTATTATTATTATTATTATTATTATTATTATTATTATTGGGCGTTTTGCTCCGATGTCACATTTATGTGTTGAAAGTAGCCTACACCGGTGATTTCGCAGGGGTAACTTTTAGACAACTGGATATAGAAAACAAAGGACATCTTACCTTTAGCTCGAATAGAAAACAAATTATATCTTATCCTTATCCTGAAGGGGAGGGCACGGTGCATGCAAATTGCAAACTTAAATTAATATCCGGATCCATCTGAGGGTCCACACCTGTGGAGTAACGGTCAGCGCGTCTGGCTGCGAAACCAGGTGGCCTGGGTTCGAATCCCGGTCGGGGCAAGTTATCTGGTTGAGGTTTTTTCCGGGGGTTTCCCTCAACCCAATCCGAGCAAATGCTAGGTAACTTTCGGTGCTGGACCCCGGACTCATTTCACCAGCATTATCACCTTCATCTCATTCAGACGCTAAATAACCTAGATGTTGATACAGCGTCGTAAAAACCCAATAAAATAAAAAATAAAAAATCCATCTGAGAGTCGGCCTCGGTAGCTAGTCGGTATAGCCCTGGCCTTCTATGCTCGAGGTTGCGGGTTCGATCCCGGCCCAGGTCGATGTCATTTAAGTGTGTTTAAATGCGACAGGCTCATGTCAGTAGATTTACTGGCGTGTAAAAGAACTCCTGAGGGACAAAATTTCAGCACACCGGCGACGCTGATATAACCTCTGCAGTTGCGAGCGTCGTTAAATAAACCATAATTTAGATTTTTTTCCTTCTGAGAGAACTGACTCTGATTCCCAACTAGGCTCATTCTCTACTCACATCAGTTGACTACGCTAAAATTCTATGAATATCAGGTTACGAACAGTCAGCCTCACACGTCCCTAGCCAACCCCCCCCCCCCCCCCACCGCACCAGCCGGCGAACGGGAAATGCTGTGGAATGATCAGTGTAATGGAAATCGGGCGGAATGATGCTGACAACTAACGTGAGAAAAAGGGACAACCCCGAAAAAACCATAACTGCAACCTTATCCACCACAAGTTTCACGTCGAACACGGACTGCCTGTATGATAGACAGTGCGTATGTTAGGGGACTAAATCTTCTCTTGCGTGTCGGGAATCGAACCCGTGCGCGTTGGATTTGTAGCTAGCACTTGGGCCAGATCCGACAACAGTCAGTATTCTTTTCTAAACAACAATAAAAACTTTTTTTTTTTACATATTGTATGCATCGTAATGGGCAAATGATGAAAAGGAAAAATTGTAAAAGAGAAATCGTTAGGTAATGTAGGTCTGTTAGCTTTACTGCTATCGCCGCTTTGATGGAGTTGCTGGGATACTGTTGTTTGTGATACGGAAACAACTGTTGAAAGTTACTGCGTCTGTCAGAAAACGTTGTGAAATGGAGACAATAGTGTATCTGAGCACCACCATGCATGCCCTCTCCGTTTACACAGTCTGATGACGTCTTGGTACAAGTTTGACTATAAGTCAATGTCATACTGTCGTGATTTATTTCTTTGGTGTTTCTACTGGATTTCAAAAACGAAAGAGCGATTTAAAATTACACAGAATTTTGTTGATTTTTTTCCTCCCTTTATACGTATAGGTCTGTGTCTACGCTTCGGCTTAGTTTTGTCGCGTTTAACCTGAATTTCTCTTAATATTGGCGACCAGAAACTTATATATACTTATTTTATTATATTACTAGGCATATCTGAAAATATAAAAATGAATTGTAAATTACTCAATGTCAATCAGACAGCATTGTATAAACGTTATCTGAACTTGAAGATTAAATTACACAACACTAACGCAAACATTTGGTTTAACCAACAATGTTTGAAAGAAAACTTAACACCTAATTATGCAAGAATCAAAATTAAGAGCAAAACCCAATCAGCCAGAAAAACAAAAACTTTGGCCGAAACAACATGGATCAAAAACGAAATTAAATTCTTACACAAGAAAAAAGATGTCATGAATACAAAGTTATACGAACTTCATCTACAAAATTCTAATTCCTCAACTACTGCATGGCCCATCTTAGACCAAATAATAAATAACAAAATAAAGATCTTAATGGAGAACAAATATAAAACATTGAACAACAAACTGCAAAAACTAAGGTCCAATTTGACACAATAATCAAGTAATACCCAACAACCGATAAAAAAAAACAATGTGTCTTATGATTGAAATTTATATATACTTATTTTATTATATTACTAGGCATATCTGAAAATATAAAAATGAATTGTAAATAACCAGAAACTTGTTTTGTAGTAACTGTCACCAGTAATATACTCGAAACATTTGTGGAAGAGGCAAAGAACGTTTGCACGTTTGACGTGATGTATTAATATTGATCTATCGTCATATTTGTAACGCCAATTGCAATTGAGGCGGTCAGAAGCAAACGGGTGTAAGTGCACTTTAGTTACTTTCGAGAAAATATGATTAATAGTTACTAAGCTTTCGTAAATTCCGTGGTTTTAATTTTAAATGTTAATGCGTGATGTGGTTAAAATGTATTATATCCCTTTACCACTGAAATTTACCCCGGATGCACTTAAATATATATATTTTTAAATGTTACTTACACGCCTTTGCTTTTAACGCCTAAATTGAAAGGTCCACGGAAAGAACATTTTAATTCACTTTTCTTAAATTTTACAGGAAAGCATTTCTTAACTTTAATACACTCATAAGACATCATTACATTTTATTTAGTTCCATTACCATGTTACAATGCAGGCGTTTTGCCATTCTGATTTAGTAGGTAGATAGTTCACTTTATGAACTACCAAATGGGATCAAAAAACAAAAATAAACAAAGTGACTTAGCTTGTTCTTTCCGTGGACCCTTCAATTAATCTGAGCAATATCTAGTAATTGTTACTGTTCCCACGATAGTGTTCGTGTTATCTGTTGTCTTCTTCCGATTTCAAAGTCCATTCTTTGCTTATTTCGACACATCTGTATTCATTCCTCGATGCTGCATGTTTTAGTCATATTTTCATACCAGTTTTCTCGGTCTGGCTCCCTCTTTTTTCTTCTCTCAGACGTTCTTAACATCGTTACGTTTCAGCAGTCAACACATGATTGTAGCATTCTTGTAGTTCTTTAACTACTGTATTTCTTCTATTTTCTCCATATTTATTTAACGACGCTGTATCAACTGCTAGGTTATTTAGTATCGATGGAATTGATGACAGTGATATTGTATTTGGCGAGATAAGTCCGAGATTTCGCCACAGAATTACCTGACATTCGCGTTATAGGTGGGGAAAACTTGGGAAAATCCCAACTAAGCAATTAGCCAAAGCGGGATTCAAACCGATGTCTTTGTGCAGTCCTGGAGCACGAGCTCCCATTACTAGGCCACGCCAGTCAATAGCTCTCCTAGAAATGTGTAAATGCTGTAAGTGCTGGAGGTGCGCCACATGAAGTAAGTACATGTTTTCGTGCGGCATAATACCTTAATCCACATTTCCCTTTTATTCCTGACGAGCTTGTTATTTCTAGTTATTTAAATAAGGTACGAAATTAAGCAGGACACAACCCGGTAAGGTTAGCATCGTTCAACTTTGTTTCATATTTTCACTTTGTAATCTTATCTTTGGCTTTATTTTGCATCTGTCGCTTTAAAATACTCCATTGTAAGTATATCGAGTCATTCATAATATAGAAGATTGATTAACACACACATTTATATACGAGGCAAAATTGCGGCATCATTGACTTCTATCCCAGAAAGGATATGCTTTTTTTTTTTTAAATAATTTCGGCATCGCAGCCTGAGGCTTATTGTGCCTACTGAACACACGCACCCACTGCAGGACTCCCTCGTTTACTGGGTCAGGGTACCCGGAAGCCACTGCGAGACACCACACACACTGGGACATTGGACAGACAATCTGTCCCCGTGAAGAGGTCCGAATTAAATCCCCCTGACTTCCCCCGAGAATCGAACCCGGACCAGAGTCCAGCACGCTATCTCGAGACCAAGGAGGCGGACAAGGAAATACTTCAGTCCACTTCTTTCGAATCATTGCAAAATTGTGGATCATAATTCCACCTTTTAGTCAGTTTTTTCTCGCAAAGAAAAGAAGAAAAGAGTAGGTCTAATTCAATTTATTATAACAGCGTTGGTTGAGACATGCTATGGATGGATTCTGTTGTATTATTGTAGAGTCTTTGACGGTCATGTTCACTGGATGAGGCAATAGAAATCATCCTACCAAATTTTAGATGACAAAGTCTGACACGATCTGCGAGTTTTCACATTGACCTCAAAATATTTTTTATTGCGCTGATTATCATATTGTGAACATTCTTACTTTATTACTATAATCCTGGGCGCGACAGCCCTTAGAGGGTAAAGACCAATCAGCCGATTGCATGGCTCAGAATAGTTAAATGATCATCCAATCAGTACGGGGTTATCGTGTGGTGAGCACACTCCACTCCGTTGTTATGGCTCGCGGAATCAGATTTCGCTACTTACCATTAGGGTAAGTTTTCATCATATAATTTTTTACAGAAATCCCATTTCAAATCAATCATCACCCGAATGTTCAGTGCAGTTGCTTAGACGTGATAGCTGGAAACTGTTTCTCGGAATTGCCTATCTGTGGACCTGTGGAAGTGCAGTCTGCTCTTTCACCACAAGCGATAAGAGCTGTCATCACTAAAACAGTTTACTGTAACTAACACACACAAACATTGATGTGTCATTTAGGAGTGCCTTGTACGTTATCATAACGCTGATTCAGGAAGCAATTATAATTTCAAAACATCAGTTACCATATGATGAAAGTTGTGATACAGTACATGAGGGTAGGCCACCAAAGGGAAAACTGAGAGAGAGAACTTAAACTGAAGAGATTCGATCCGGCATCGGAGCTGGAATCCGGTGTGGCTTGGTGATAAAGCGTCAGCACGTAGAACTGAAAACCCGGGTTCGGGTGCCGGTGCCGGAGAGAATTTTTCTGTTCTATCCAGCTTTCATCTCATTGTGTAGGACTACTGTAATTCTTCAGCAGTTGGCGAGACAACACGATTTATATTGGTGAATACTGCATATTGTTTATATTCACATAAAATATTCGAAACATAATTAAAATATTTTTTTTTTCCATTTTGTGTCACATTTTCCCGATTTTTAGCACATAAAAAGTCCCCCCCCCCGATGTTTAGAACGTAAAAATTCGACCCTTCCTTATCATAGCTCCACAAATTCACCACGGTGCTGGATGGTCACCGGCATGAGAAAATTTCTACTCTGTATGTACTCAGTCTCACGTCATAGAGTCATGGTCTAAGACATCAGCCTGGACTCGCAATCTAAAATATAGGTCCTAATAAAATTGGTAACTTGAACTCAGTTTTTGCAAATCGCAGATGTGCTTATGTTGAAAAAGTATGTGTCGTCATTACGACTTTTTTACATTGAAGTACTTCTCATCTACGTGATCTGAAACTCTCCTCTCTATGGCCTCATTTTTCTTGAGAAACCGAAGATATGCTTCTCGTTATGTAATTACTATGTTCTCACGCTCACAAAGACGCAATGTCATCTCTTTGCGCATCTTAAAACAGAAACCCATGAACCGAACAATTCTTCTAAGAGCTTCCTTACTACTGACAATGAAGTTCAACTGATGGAAAAATGTATGCAATATTCGTAAGTTGCGTCTTCATGTGTAGCTTACGTAATAGCCTTTATTATGCGTCTATTCATGAAATGTTGCATGAGTCATGCGTCTATAGTGACTCCTAGTAATGTTCGGACTCGTTCTTTCCATACACGGACAGGGTGAGACCACGACCGGCTCAATTACATACATATTTGTCTGAAGAGTGGCTTGCTTTTCGAATGCGGGATCCGGGATGAGTCCTTGCACTTATTGTTAGTCTTGCTTTTGCCCATTGTATACGCTCTATATATGCGATTGTCCAGTTCCGACAAGGGGCCTAGGTGGTATTCATGAATCTGATGCTCACAGGTGGGTCATCCCTGCCTCAGCCCTAACAGGGCCAGGTTACATCCTCGGTCGAGTGCCTGATAAGCTTCAGAACTCGGAGCCCCAAACCCTTCTATATCAGCATCTGAAACCTGTACTATCCCAAGACTTCATCACAACCTATATTTTTACTACTAAGATGATAATTGAAATGAGGAAAAGGTGAAGAGTGTTGGTGTGATAGAGGGAAACGGTAGTACCACGAGAAAAACCTCTGCGTTTTCTTTTGTTCGCAACAAATTTCATTACGACCTGGCCAAGCATAGAACCCAATCCCCTCCTGATTAATTGAGCCGCAGGATCTGAAGAGTGTTAATACTCGTTTATTTGTGATAGTGTTGTAGTTTGAATTGAAAAGTAATATAGAAATGGGACATAGAGGGACAAACACAAACTCTGAACAAAGGAAGTCAGCAATTTTTCATCGTGGCAAGGGTCTTTCCTGTAGACTCCTCTGTGAATTGCTTAATATGAGTAAAAGCACTGTTTGTGACATCGGAAAGAGATCGAGAAGAAACGTAAAGACTGGTCCCCCAATATAATGGGAACGGAAACTACGAGCACGGAAAAATTGTTAAAATAAATGTATTTAAATGTGGGCATTCACAATTAACGAGAAACTTGCCGAGAACGGGAACGTGAGAGTTGACCAAGTTTTAACTTTGGCGTTCTCGTTTCCGATCACATCCTACTAAGATTCATTCTTTTATCAAAAAACTATGGTCGTCGTCTATTTTGTAACAAGTAGGTCGTGACTTAATTTCTTGTTCATTCATTGCTTGTAACAAACCCAGAAATTCAATAGAATCACTTTCCATATATGCTACGTGTATATGTAACCAGATTTCCCTTGTGAATTGAATTCTTAACATGTCTTAAATTTCGAAGTTGGTTAACCTGTGTTTATATTGGTGGTTTGTACTCATGAGAGAATGCCATTGGTCAAGTATACACATATCAGAATGCGTAATATCAACTTTACTTTTCGTTATTGACATGCATATCGATATGCATAGCCGTTTCCGTTCTCGGTTTATTGTGAATAAAAAAATCTTCACGTTAACGTTCTTAGCTTCCCGTTCTCGTTCTGGTTCTCGTTCCCGGTTTATTGTGGATCAGCCTTTAGATTTAATGTATACTGCAGAGAGCCGCTCCAGGACTGTCTGCGAAGCTTGAAGCAGAAACAAGTAAAACCATAGGCCTTTTCTTTAAAACTGTAAGCCGAATAATGACGGAGTAAGGGTATAACGGTAAAATACTTGTAAAAATATCTTTATTAGTAAAAAGAGTAAATATAAGGGACTCGAGTATGTTGAGGTCCATCTTTGCAAGCCAGAAAACTGAATTCACAAATTAATTGAAATTCAATGTGTACGAGTCAGATGGCGAATAACTTAAAATTCGGAACTTTCAACCTGCTGTATAAACATGGGGAGAATGTAATGGTTTAGGGGTGCATGGCTGCAGGAGGAGTCGGAGAGCTGTTGCTTATTGATGAAATAAAGACTAAGGAAGTGTATCTAAACATCTCGGCTGTGCTAAGGTTCGCTGCTTATCCAGGTTTCATGCAAGCAACTCCACATGCCCCGAGGCGAGCCCCCACCGGACGCCATCGACGAGTGTTCGATGAAATTCTATGACGATGGGAATGGAATGGGCAGAGGATGATTTAATGTCAGGAACTATTATGGGGAAGCAGGAGTATCCCGAGAAAAACACCACCTCCGAACCTCATACCACGATAGGTGTCACTAAATTTTTAAATGGAATAGCTCGGGCATGGCCAGGACTCGAACACAGACCGCGTATGTGACAGATTGATGGTGTAGCCACCGCAAACGCCTGGGTGTGTACAATTGTAATGTGTTTAGACATCGAGATCTTCCCTTGCAAGACGGAATTGAAACCTCCGATGGTTGGCGGTTTCTATGCTACATTAAAAGCTACCCACGCTGGGAAGTTAGCTATACAAATTGTCAAAAGAGCAGTATTTCAGAGTAGCAAGGATCAGTGCTCTCACACTTTCCTGTTGTGACTGGAGCACAACAATGCCCTCCGCCAGGAACAGCGACTAGGAGGTTAGGATTTGGATGCCCGTGTTTCCGGATTACATAGTTACGCCGACGGTAAGCTATAGCACACTAACTGTACATATGAAGGTGTAAGTTCGCGTCGCTGATTGCTTAAAGTGGGGCAAGAGGAAGGGGAAGTGCACAGGAGGGGAAATGCTTTCATTGAGAAACTCCCATCCGCTGCCTCTACTAGTGTAGTATGGTTCTCATGTTTTGATGAACGGTCATTGAACTTTCAACATGATGTACACGATGATAAATCGCCACGACTCTGGTGTGATCTGCGTTATTCTTGCCGTTTTATATGCGAGTCGTTTGTAAAGGTACTATACAAAATTAATCCCATTATTTCCTTATTTGAGCACTCGAGTTTATTATTACTACTACTACTACTACTACTACTATACTACTACTACTACTACTACTACTACTACTACTACAAGCTATAGTGTACGAAACTGCTAACGTGCGCACCCCAGGTTGCGTGTAAGCTCTAGTTGTGCGTTCGAATCCCGATTTAAGACATATATTTGTCAGTTTTCATTATGACGGCATGTGTTATCTTAGGAAGAAGCCAAGCGTCGTCGATATGCCACCATGTGCCATTGTAGCTTGATACCGAAAATCCCAAAAATAGACCAAGGTTGAAATTACGGCAGGAGTACGACAGCCTTGATATATACACCCGTTTACGCGCATACACTTGCCTATTACATACATGCATACCTATCTGTACTTACGTACATAAAGGGCGATTCTTATAAAACTAAACAATGTCTTGCTTACAATAAATAAACAAATGAAGGCAAAATGGTAAAATTCTCAAGCGATTTGTTTTAGATTATGTGAAACACGTGCATATCGCATCGAGGTGCTGGAAGTGACCGCCGTTTCTCCACTAGGCACATTTCGACGCGGCGCTTCAGGTTTACTTTTACTCTTGCTGACATTATACTGTGTTATTCACACGTACCAACATCACCATCAACGTCCCTGATTTTCCCAGAAATGTTCTCCTTCAACTGTTCCAGGGTTGAAGCCTGTCATGGAGAACACTATCTCTAAGATAGTCCCACAAGAAGAAATCAGGGCTGATAATATCGGGCGAACGTGGTGGCCATAGTCCAGCAGCGGTGATTCGGCTGTCGAAATAAATGGATATTGTTTTCATTGACTCTTCGGATTTATGACATCGCTCCATCTTGCAGAAAAAAATATCTTGCATTAGCATTAGATCTACGTCTTCAAGTTGCTCCACAAACTCTGTGAATGTTTTCTTTTATGAATTATTGTGAACTGTATTCCGGGTAAAAAATAATCCGATAATTCTTAAACCAGATATGGCACACGGTACTCTCAGGTTCGCTGGTTGTAATTGGGATTCGTGTATTTCATATTGTCGCCCTCCAAACATCGTCCTGAACTGTCGTTGGGTTTCAAGGAAAGATCATGTGATCCAGTAGCCTATCAACGCACAATAAACACATATCTACTATTCAGTGAAATACGCCGTCTTTATTTTCTTTCATTTTTCAATTCCTGATGGACTGCTATTTTCATTTTCTGAGAATGTACGTATGATGACATGAGGTACACAATCGATTTTAAAAGTAGTTTGAAATGAATCGGTTTTATGGTTTTCATTTTGAAACTAATTTATTGTGTTCGATTCCATAAGAATAATTCTGTAGGTACACATACATACATACATACATACATACATACAGTCGGCCTGGGTAGCGTAGTCAGTATAGCACTGACCTTATGTGCTCGCAGTTGCGGGTTCGATCCCGGTCCAAGTCGATGGCATTTAAATGTGCTTAAATGCGACAGGCTCATGTCAGTAGATTTACTAGCATGTGAAAGAACTGCGGGACAAAATTCCGGCACACCGGCGACGCTGATATAACCTCGGCAGTTGCGAGCGTCGTTAAATAAACCGTAATTAAAATTACGGGCACCCAACTTTTGTCGAAGTGACACATAATAGATAAAACAGTCATATAGCGAGAAAATATTGGCAGTTTCACTTTCAGTAAGGTTCATTTATGGATGATTGAGGTGGTGGCATCTGAAGAAAATAATTTGAGTTCGATTTTGAACATATTCTATGGGACAAGTTTTATACTTGTTCTTTAGTTTTCCATATTGTTATATCAGAAGTGCTCCAATATTATTCCGATGCTACTACGAAGTATCTAGTCTTGCCAGACAGTTACAGCATTTGCCCTCGCATCGTATTTGACCCATAGCTTCAAATGAATATGGATACTAAGCGACGCCTGTGAACACAAAGACGTAGTAAACCACGTCAAAAGAAGCCTGAACAGGATAGAACATGCTATCTTGCAGCCTTTTCTCACAAGTCAAATGAAGCAAGAGTGTTGTACTTTCGCGAATATGATGTTGTAAAATTATAGTTTATTTAACGACGCTCGCAACTGCCGAGGTTATATCAGTGTCGTCGGTGTGCCGGAATTTAGTCCCGCAGAAGTTGTTTCACATGCCAGTAAATCTACTGATATGAGCTTGTCGCATTTAAGCACACTTAAATGCAATCGACCTGGGCTGATATCTAACTTGCTGTTGTATACGCGGTTTAAACTCGGACTGTGCTTCCCACATATCCTCCTTCCAAAATTCCTGTTTCGTGTCTTCAAGCAGAGAGCATGGGTTTAAAGCATGTCTGGAGATAGAATGGTCAGTTTGGATATCATCTTGGATAGCAGAAGATACGACATTTTGTTCTTTGTCTGTAGAACTCTGTCGTGTCTGATATTTTTTCACAGACCATGCATTTTGGGGAAGACGCAATTTTAATTATCCCTTGGTCGAGAACTTACCACAACTTATCGTTTAGTTCTAAACATTCAAAGTTAACCATTTTCTAAGTGCAAATTCTAATTAATGGTTTGTGCTTTGCGATCAGCGTAGTACGTCTTTACGTAAGTCTGTGGTGTTCGGGTAAAGGGGGATAATTAATTTTTTTGTGCCGATGGAATTTTGTTTCCCAGATGAACACACAGGTTAAATTGAGGACCGTTTTTGCAAAACTAGCTAACTGAAAAAACTAAATTTTACAGGAGAGACAAAACACTATAGTAAGCAAATTTTGCTGTATGTCGCACTTATAGCAGAAAGCAAGTTCTGAAAAAACGATCACACTTTGACACACCACAATGAAGAGAAATAACCCAATTTTACTAAGACGCTTTGAACATCATGTAGAGGCCTGCCTTATGTTAACGAATCCATCAAAATCTCAATTTTGCAGTTAGCAAGTTTTGCAAAAACGGTCCTCAATTATACAAGTGAGTGCAAAAATCAAAAGAATACTAGCAGGTGATGTATTTAATTTGTGTAGAAAATTATTTGCAATAAGGGTTCGAAGTTTAATTTTCATTTATCTCCAAACTCATTTTTATGACTTATCTCCCTTTACCCAAACAACAGAGGTATATTAACATGATGACCTTTCTCGCCATCGGCCTAGCTCAGGCGGTAGCGCGTTTGTCGGCTGCTTCGGAGTATTGAACTGATTAATCTGGTTGGGTTCTTTCCGAGGTTCTCCCCAAAAGTAAGGCGAACGTCAGGTAATCTATGTCAAGTCTTCGGTCTCATTTCGTCAAATACCATCGCGTTACCACTAATTCCATTGATGCTAACTAACTTAATAATTGATAAAGCGTCATTAAATGACAGACATAAATTATACCATTCTCTGGTTCGTTATATAAACTAGCTTAGTTGTATTCTCATTCACATTGGTCAACTGTCCTACGGCTCTCCGATTGTGTCCAGGGTGCATGCAGGCAACCCCACAAGCCCCTGAACCTGCCTTACCTGGCTGGTAATAGGAGAAATGCGATCTTGTCCGACCCAAGTATCATTAAGGATTTTTCAGTAACAAATTACAGACCTAACTGCGACTCGAACCTGGCCGCCTTCGTTCCAGTCCATGGTTCAGACACGCAGTCACTAACCGTATGATAATGGAAATACAATAGTATGTTATCTTAAGTCATAGCGTTTCTAGCTGAAAATGCAGCGGATCGCATTGGATTATAATGCACAAAGTGAAGACAATATTACAATGAAACGAGAGGGAAATTGGAGGAGAAACGATTAAAAGGTATACACGATCACGCGTCCTTGTAAAGTAATTTGGGTCTGTGAGGAAGAATGTATGTATGCGAACTCCAAGTCTGTCACTTGCCGCACTCAGTTTTTCACCGTTCCGTTGAAAAAAAAACTTAAGATAACTATGAAGGGTGAAAGGCAGAAAATGGACGTAACCTAATAGTTACCACATGAAGGGAAGAAATGTCGCAATTGCGATTAGCAGCACGGTATAGTCACGGAAGATGTTAAAAACCCGTGCAGAGCGATTGGTGAGAGAGGCGTCGTTGTCTTCGCCAGACAATGTATCCGATCCTTGTGCACAAAAAATGGAGATTAATATCCCTTATATAGGAACTGTGTATAGTAGAGGAGGCAAGACCTGTTCTGTGACCTTATCATGTGCCGTGACTATTATATATGTGGGATGGAGGAGGAAGATAGGTTTTAGTCTGTGATGAACTTCCCTGTCGGTAGATTCGTACAATGTTAACCATCATGAAACAAACTCTCTTTCTGATAGCTCATTCTTTCCCCTATCGCACAGCTCACATACCAGATCTCTCCTCGTCATCTGTACATTATTATTATTATTATTATTATTATTATTATTATTATCATCATCATCATCATCATCATCATCATCATCATCATCATCATCATCATTATTATTATTATTATTATTATTATTATTATTGTACTCCTGACATTTCATGAATTCTAACTTTACGTGTTCTATTAAACCAAGATTAAATTCAGTTAAATATACGAGTATTATTATAATTGTATTTGAGATAGAACGAATGTTATTAACTGCAACTGAAAATAGGCAGATAAAATTATTGAAATTACTGTAACTTTTTTACGCCTACAATTTATTCTTCCAAACTACGTATATAGGCTACCATTTACTTATGTTTATAGTAGGCCTATTAGGCGCAATATTAATTTCCCTTGAAGAGAGCAAAAGTTTTTCACAACGGCAGGTGTAAAATAAAGTATTTGTTCAGGATCAAAATTGTTTATACCTAATGAAAATGTACCCAGAATTTTCAAAATTTTCTAGTAATAAGTTCAATAAAAATAAAAGCATATGAAGAGTCCACTGCAAGAATGATGGATGTCACTTTCTTGTCGAAAATGAACCAAGACTGTCAATGCATAGCTTAAGACATATAGAATGCACATAGAGAGTTATACGGTATTAACACTGATAGTCATTGTCCAGTAATGATCGGAAAATCACAGTTAAGCTTTGAGCGCTAAGCATTTCAAACTTTCAATTGCTTCTCCTGCAAAATGTATTCCAAATGACATCCATCATTCTTGCAGTGGACTCTTCATATGCTTATAAATCATTTTTAAATTAATTCCGTGTATTGTACAGTTTCTTTTTTATTTCTTTATAATATATTTTTATGTATTTACGTTTGTATTTCTTGTATGTAGATGGAACTACACCTGAACATGAGCTTTGTTCATACGAGTATTTCTGATTCTTTATATATTTTATGTAATTCAGTATAAATATAAGAATATCAAATATTTGTATCAAATTTTGAGTTAAATTTTTCAGTGGAACAGCAACATAAATAATGTACGCTTCCTTTAGTTGGGCTGCATTATTATTATTATTATTATTATTATTATTATTATTATTATTATTATTATTATTATTATTATTATGCGTTTACGTTAACTATCGAAGTCCTCGGCGATGCCCGCGCTACATGCAACGGATTGCGTAATGCTCCGAGAAGTGTCGGCAGGGCGATGAAATCGAGTTGCATGTGCGAAGCGTATTGGGAATGAATCGCCGGGCGTTGGCTCTATGCGCGTTGCGTACTGATAACTGAGTAGCCTTGAGAGGTCATTTGTCAAGGTGAAGGCACTCTCGGCCGGATGTTACTGGACTTCACTCGCTGACGAAAGTGTACATGTTACAGATACAGGGCATTTTTCTCGCCACGACACAATGTAATGTTGCGACTTCTTTCACCTGCAGTAGTCGTTTATCGACTGGCTAATTATTGTGAGATGTTGCGAATAGGAAAGCTATGAAAGTTGTGCATAAGCCTGTTATCTGACCAAGGCTATACAAAATGGCGGGTTTATTTTTATTATTTGTTAGTGTTTAAATTTATAATGAAAAGCAATCGATATTTGCGTGGTACGTTTTTGCAGAGATCGGATTGATGCGGTTGAACTTGTTCTTGATCTGTTCCCATGTACAGTAGTGACAAAAAAAAAAAAAACGGACCGACTCCTGTAGCTGATTTCAGAGCCTTGTTCACTCCAGAGCACGATAGACTGGTAACTAAGACTTTCGTGGTTCGAATCCTGCCTGGGAAGGAAACTTTTTTTTTGTTCCTTATTCAAATTTATTCCCAATACTTTTCGATTGCTGGTAAAATTAATGTTCTGGGAATAATAAATTAAGTAGTAAAATATCGCTGCAATGAATTAAGAGGGCCCCTATATTATATGAGCGACCCTTCATCGTTTAATGTAAAAATGAAAGTTGTCACTTGCGTGGAATATTGTATATTTCTAGCTTTAAGTTGAAAAATGAGTCTTGTCAAATTACTAATCAATCCCCATCTTCTAACAAAGAGTTTAACGCTCTTTGAGATTTAGCGTTAAACAAAATTACCTACTACCCAAGAATCTAGGAATGAGTTTTTGGACAGTGAAGATGACCCAATTGAATAATGTGTTACTAGGTATCAACTTCTTTATAAATATGATTGTGTACCTTTAACGTTTATGTAACAATATATAGGCCTAATACCAGAAAATGATTAACTATTTTCATTTATTTACTATTTTTTTTACGAAAATATGTTCCTTTAGGTCAAAAAGAGAACATGTCAGCAGTTTCCAAACATATTTCTCTGTTCCGTTTTATAAATTTTGCTTCAGTTGATTGAAAGAAAACCGCAGAAAAAACCTCAACCAGGATTTGAACCCAGGCCCGCTCGTTTCACAGACATGCTAATAGCTAACCCATAGTGGTGGATTTTCTGCTACATTAATATTATTACTATATGACCAGTGTTTTCACTATTTTATTCTATTACTTTACGACTCCAATTAGAATATTATACAAAACAAATTTGTTAATTGTACTGTATATATGACGTAGGTTATGAATGTCTGTTTTTTTCCTTCGTATTTTGACATCATTTTGAAAACAAGTTTGAGGCATTTTCATGTGGTCAGTGATTATTTAATTACATTATGTGTTTGATTATTTAATTACATTATGTATTTTCATTGTAGCTGAATACGAATTTATATTTTAGCATTGAAAGTATTGTTAAATACAGCACACAGAATTAATTATAGGACTAGTGTCGCTCTTGTACGGGATTCTGTCCATTTTACGAGACCTGACCAGGTCCTGTCCTGTAGATTAGCTCTTGATGAAGTATTCAACAGATTGGATCCCGTTCCATGTCTCTTCTGATCGATGGAGTACCTATCCCTCAAACGTTGCATGTTTCTGCATCTGTGACGCGGTGCCGCCTCATTTCAATGCCAGGAAAGTATGAATTCATACCACAGTCTAGTATATACAGTCGCGAAGCTCAATACGTAGTAAATATGTACACATTAGATAGTTGCTCACCACTAGGATCGCTAATATCGCCTCATTACAGGCAATGCAAAATAGTACCGTCACAGTCTATTGTTTCTAGCACCCTCAAAATTCAAGCTTCGTGACTGTATATAGTAGACTGTGTTCATACTTTAGAAGCGTATTACTTGGAAATTAGTTAAACTGTGTTCCCTTTATATTTATTTCTACGTCTGTGTAAGAAATAGGGTGATATGTTTTGATTCAAACATATTGAACTGTGAGCTATTCATTTCATTTATCACGATGTGTTCCCTTTATATTTATTTCTACGTCTGTGTAAGAAATAGGGTGATATGTTTTGATTCAAACATATTGAACTGTGAGCTATTCATTTCATTTATCACGATGTGTTCCCTTTATATTTATTTCTACGTCTGTGTAAGAAATAGGGTGATATGTTTTGATTCAAACATATTGAACTGTGAGCTATTCATTTCATTTATCACGATGTGTTCCCTTTATATTTATTTCTACGTCTGTGTAAGAAATAGGGTGATATGTTTTGACTCAAACAAATTGCACTGTGAGCTATTCATTTCATGTATCACGATGTGTTCCCTTTATATTTATTTCTACGTCTATGTAAGAAATAGGTGATATGTTTTGACTCAAACATATTGAACTGTGAGCTATTCATTTCATTTATCACGATGTGTTCCCTTTATATTTATTTCTGCGTCTATATAAGAAATAGGTGATATGTTTTGACTCAAACATATTGAACTGTGAGCTATTCATTTTATTTATCACGATGTGTTCCCTTTATATTTATTTCTGCGTCTGTGTAAGAAATAAGGTGATATGTTTTGACTCAAACATATTGCACTGTGAGCTATTCATTTCATTTATCACGATGTGTTCCCTTTATATTTATTTCTACGTCTATGTAAGAAATAGGTGATATGTTTTGACTCAAACATATTGAACTGTGAGCTATTCATTTCATTTATCACGATGTGTTCCCTTTATATTTATTTCTGCGTCTGTGTAAGAAATAAGGTGATATGTTTTGACTCAAACATATTGAACTGTGAGCTATTCATTTCATTTATCACGATGTGTTCCCTTTATATTTATTTCTACGTCTATGTAAGAAATAAGTGATATGTTTTGACTCAAACATATTGAACTGTGAGCTATTCATTTCATTTATCACGATGTGTTCCCTTTATATTTATTTTTACGTCTGTGTAAGAAATAGGGTGATATGTTTTGACTCAAACATATTGAACTGTGAGCTATTCATTTCATTTATCACGATGTGTTCCCTTTATATTTATTTCTGCGTCTGTGTAAGAAATAAGGTGATATGTTTTGACTCAAACATATTGAACTGTGAGCTATTCATTTCATTTATCACGATGTGTTCCCTTTATATTTATTTCTACGTCTATGTAAGAAATAGGTGATATGTTTTGACTCAAATATATTGAACTGTGAGCTATTCATTTCATTTATCACGATGTGTTCCCTTTATATTTATTTCTACGTCTGTGTAAGAAATAGGGTGATATGTTTTGACTCAAACACATTGAACTGTGAGCTATTCATTTCATTTATCACGATCTTAATGTTATTATTCTTTTGTTTCAGGTGAGTACAATCCTTTCTTCTTGAGGAAAACTTTTGAGAAGTCAGGTTAGTGAAGTCGTTTTCATTTTGTGTTATGTTTATGCTTGTTCATCTGCTCGCTTTTTATGCAGTGTGCCATGGCACTCGTTCCAACAAATTTTGGAGTAGATTTTTGCAATATGTTACCACAGCATTATCTCCTATAGCGAAGTAACTGCTTCATCATTAGTTACATAAGAAGTTACTTATGTCACGTTAACTTAGAAGGTGGCTTGAGACTTTCCAAATTATAATTTATATTCAGAATGCTATAATACACGTCTTTTTTTTAACCGCCAAGATTGTGACATTCAGATGGAATATAAGTTATATATTGCGCCTTCTCATTGTTATGCGCCGTATGAAATTCACGATATTGGAAAAAAATCGAACTCATAATTTTCACAAAAAACACCATTCAGCGCAATGATACCGAGAAGATGATTTTCAACATTACATCTCTCTTTTAACTGGCTATGTGCAGCAATTGCGCTGGTTCGAGTCCTCATGGGTGAAGAAATTTTCTCATGAAATTTCGGCCACTGTATGAGACCGGTGCCCACCTAGCATCGTGATGCACGTGGGGAGCTACGACAGGTAGCGAAATCCGGTTGCGAATGCCAGCTATAACGACTGGGGAGATCATCGTGCTAACCACACGATACCGTCATTCTGGTTGGATGATCGTCCACCTCTGCTTGGGTATGTGGGCGTGAGGCCAGCAACCGGCTGGTCGGTCTGGGCCCTTCACGGGCTGTAGCGCCACGGATTATTATGTATAGCAATTGTATTGATAAACTGTTAAACATATATCTTTTTGTGCATTGGGTATTTACACCTCAATTCAAAGCTCAGATATACTCGTGAAAAAAAAAAAAATACTAAGCGAATGTCATATGAAATAACAAAATTTTATTTTGTTAAAATCGTTCTTAAGTCCTTTTCTATTTCTTGGCGAGAAATTCTACCGAATGAAACAGCATAACTTACCTGCAAAAAAGTTCATTTGAGTAAGATTAATATCGTCTCTAACAGAAATTGACGTAATCATAACTATTGTATAGTTAGAGCAAAAAGTGGCGTATTCCTTCATTCGATGTAGGACAGTCATTTCCAACTTGCCAATCTGTGACGTCGTGGCGCGCTTTTTCTCTTAGAACAGAGCTGGTAGAGCATGTGAGGGAGGGTAATGTTGTGTTTCCGCTATTTAAACCTCGCCATCTCTTCCACTGCCACTCCCCCTACGTGTGACGTCACAGAGCTAGCAGTTGGATGTCTGATGTAGAGTGTCGCTAAATTACACCGACAAACTTCGAGATCGGATAGATAATCTTCTTTAAAACACTTTTGTTAAGGAAGACCTGGCTCTGCAGTGAATTGGGTTCAGACTGCTAATTTAATACTGCAGGAAGTGCTTTTCCTTTTCTTTTTGTTTATTTTGTTTGCGTTTTGTTTAATCGTAATATTAATGATTCGTTTATTAAATTATTAATACATTTTCAAATAACTGATTACCAAAATCTCGTCCTGTACGATCGTCCAAATAATGACATAAACCTTGTCGCATTGAGACAAAACAGCGCAGCCCATTTGTTCTTCAATAAGAAGTGGACTAAAAAGGTTATCTATCCGATCCCAAAGTTTGTTAATCTAATTTAGAGACACCCTGAAGTCAGTAGTCTATTGTAAATTTTGTCTTAATCACCATCACTACTAATTTAGAGTAATTTTTACTAACGTTTTATATTTTTGTGTAGATATTATTCATATTCTCATAAATATTGTAGTCTGTACACTAACTTCGCGAATAAGACCGTGTTCTCGGAAGGTATCACCGGGCATGATTAAGTAATCTTTTTGTGAAATTTAAATTTCAAAGTGTCATTTTTTATTTATTTTATTGGGTTATTTTACGACGCTGTATCAACATCTCAGGTTATTTAGCGTCTGAATGAAATGAAGGTGATAATGCCGGTGAAATGAGTCCGGGGTCCAGCACCGAAAGTTACCCAGCATTTGCTCGTATTGGGTTGAGGGAAACCCCCGGAAAAAACCTCAACCAGGTAACTTGCCCCGACCGTCAAAGTGTCATACCATACACATTGAAGCGAAAGTCTTTGTCACCGAGGGAGGTCAATATTGAGACTTTCTATTCTGTTTGCTCCTTTCTGTAAAATGTGATAGTCAAAGTTGGCTGCATATTGATTGATTTCACGAGGACTGTATCCGAGATGAATACTTGCACTTAGGCCGTTTAGGCCCGGATGGCATTCGTGAACCCGACGCTGACAGGCGGGCTATCCTTTCTGGGCCCTGCACGTAAGGTCCCATCATCTATCGACGAGTCCCAAGCCGTAAGAATCTAAATCAGCATCAGAACCCCGACTGCCTGGATGGAGGACCAGCGCGCTAGCACTGTACCCACAGACGCGGCTGGTTGCATATATTAATTCTTTATTTTGTTCTTGAAAGGGCATGTAAATCGTTACCGAGTTTTTCTTTAATATTTTTAACGAGTATAATTTACAATTTTTTCATGTAAATGGGGCGAACAGTAACTCAAAGTATATACGCGTATGTGAAATTATTTCCTTCGTATTGCACATTGATAAGAATAAAAGAACATGGAATATACTAGTTTTCTGAGTTAACTCTTTGCAGCACAATAAGCGAGAAAAATGAAAACAAAATGTAATTTTTTATGTTTGTCATATCATAGATAATAACAAAGCTGCGATCATTTTTTTCTTCAAAATTTTGGATCTGCACACAATTTAAAAAATAAAAATTAAAAGGTCAGTCTGAGTGATCACTATGCCACAGTAGGGATTTTGATACAGTTATAGAGAAAGAAAGAACACTGTGGTTCTCCTGAACAACCACTATGCTATAAAGGGTTAAGCAGAAAAAAATAGTGTCTAACTTGGAGAATTGCTTGAACTGTCGAAGTAATACAGAGCAAAGCTACCATATTTAAGACAGCATTTATTGACTTCTTTCGATAGTGCAATCCGTGAGTTTCGGATAAATATCTCTTATACTAGCCAATATAGCAAGTTGTCCACACCTGTGGAATAACGGCTAGCGCGTCTGGCCGCAAAACCAGGTGGCCCGGGTTCGATTCCCGGTTGGGGCAAGTTACCTGATTGAGCTTTTTTGCGGGGTTTTCCCTCAACCCAATATGAGCAAATGCTGGGTAACTTTCGGTGTTGGACCCCGGACTTATTTCACCGGCATTATCACCTTCATCTCATTCAGACGCTAAATAACCTAGATGTTGATAAAGCGGCGTTAAATAACCTACTAAAAAATATATAGCAAGTGGAGAAGCTATTACTCATCTATAGTGAACTCTACATCTGTTGACTTCTTGAAACTTAAAGAATGCTTTTGGCGTAATTGTGTCATATTAGAGGCTAACGTGAATTATCTAAGAGAAAGAAAGATATGTTATTATTCGATTTCGACATCAAGTTTACGTTTAGTAGCAGTTTCATAAAATACTGAATAAAACATGAGCATGTATTTGCTATTTATATTGAACCTTTATAGACAGGTACTACTAGAACTGCTGAACAGGAAAAAACAGTTATTAAGGAATTATTGTACTTCATTCCTTTGCCATTGATGCTGAGACGCTGCTGTGGTCATTTCTTTGTTTACCGTCTTAATTAATGAAAGGTCATTTCAATGTTTATGATACCTCACATAATATTGTTATCCTCCTTATAGTACACTTGAGATTGAACCAGAATCCTCTGCTATGTATATAAATCAAACCTCAATTTATTAGCATTTGCTTACAATATTACATTGGCAGACTGAAAACCTACATATTCTGAAAAAGTATTTTTTTAATATACGTAGAATACGTGTTTCTCCCCACCGAATATGGGCATCCTATCCAGGATCCGTGGCGAAACAACATCCAAAAATTTCAAATGTTTACTGTAACAAAACTATGAGTTACAACCGAATGCTAATGTTATTGCTGACACCAGCGGTTCTGGCGCGTGTCCTTGAGTACAATGCACAGTCTGCGAGCATCTGATAATAGTGTAGCTGAGAATGGTACCACCTCCTATACACGTCACGTCAGCAATCTGCCAGACTATGGCAAAAGTAAGATACTCGCACTTAAGTTTCACTACGCTAGCGTTCCTGCGGTGTGTCCTAGAGTACAGTGTCCAGTCAGTGAGTTTCTGTTGTCACTGCAGCTGAGAACGGTACCTCCTCCTAAATATACGTCACATCAACAATCTGCAAATCATAATTGCCAGCTTTATCGTCCATACTCTGCTACAAATGTAAGACACTCGCACTTAAGGTTCCCATTACTTATTTCACATGCCAAAAACGGTGACGTGGCGTATAGTAGCTAGGCCATGAATCAATATAAATTATGTGACCACTCCCAATGACGCCACCTCCCCTCGCTATGGGTATGAGGGTGCCTAAGTTGGCGTAGAAAATTAGCCGTGCGCGCGGCTCTTCTCAGTAATATCGCGGCATCGAGCGCAGCTATAGGCCTGTGAGAACACTCGTTCGTTGTGTAATCGCTTGTTCTGCAACACTGAAGTGACAACAGACACGTACGACAATACGATATACTTTGAGTGAACCATATATGAACAATTTTTGTGAGCTGGGATTAACCCCGGAATGTCGTTTCATATGAAGAGAGAATGTATTGCTTGCCCTTCATTAATAAATTACTTCTCTTATCATAGACCAATACTCTCTATTTGTAAACCGAAACAAAAATAAAACAACACAACTGTAGATCCATTCCCAAAACTGAATGATGTATTCTATGTTCCGGCGTGTCCCTGATACAGCGCGGAATTTTGTTTCATTCATTTAGTCCAGTAAGTGAGGAACAATTAAATTATTGTTACTAATGCTCTCGTATGAAACACCACACTTGAGTTTCTCTTGTTTCGGAAGAGGTTCAGGTTTCCATGAAGTTCGGCTGTCTTTGTGAAGAGTTGGTAAACTTGTATAAACATGCTTCGTAATTTATTTTACTCACCTCGACAATGGAATAAATCTGTAGTTGCAACATTATTCAAAATTATGTGCAGTCATGCCCTTCGTTACGCAACTTCTTTACGTAAATGTGTGAGAAAAGAATATGAAGTGAAAATGCGAAGTTGAGAATCGTTGTGTGGAGAAGGAAGAGGAATTCATGAAAGGAAATTTATAGATTGGTATGGAGATAAATAAGAAGAAAAATTGGAGACTGAACAAAAAAGGGAAGGAAAAGAAGAAAGAACTACATAACGTATCCATATGTCTCGTATTTGTGCTGCTTTGAGATTTGTAAATTTGAATAAAGTATGGACAGCGATTGCGGAATAGTGGGTGAAGTAGATAAGGTTATTAGAAATACAATATCAAAATTTAGAAATACAATATCAAAATCTGAGTAGCCAAACTACATCGGTGTAAAAAGATATAAAACACAGAAGCTTATACGATAAATCAATTGAGGAATCACGTGACATACACGAGTTGTCTTCATGGACACAGCTTTTGCCAGCAAGCACGCATCTATTATTAATTAATTAATTTATTGTTCTGCACAAGAACAGGTCTTTCACTGCAAACTCAGCTTTCTCCAATCTTTCCTATTTTCTGCCTTCCTCTTTGTCTCCTCATATGATCCATATATCTTAATGTCTTCTATCATTGATATCTTCTTCTGTCCCGAACTCTTCTCCCGTTCACCATTCCTTCCAGTGCATTCTTCAGTAGGCAGTTTTTTCTCAGCCAATGACCCGATCACTTCCTTTTCCTCTTCGTGATCCGTTTCAGCATTATTCTTTCTTCACCCACTTTTTCCAACACAGCTTAATTTCTTATTCTCTCTATCCACGTCACACGCTCCAGTGTTCTCCATATCGACATTTCAGATGCTTATATTCGCTTCTCTTTCGTCGTAATGTCCCTGTTTCAGCCCCCATAGCTACAATGCCACTCTCCATACAAAGCACTTCACTAGTCTCTTCCTTTGTTATTTTTCCAGAGGTCCGCAAAAGATGCTCCTTTTTCTATTAAAAGCTCCCTTGGCTATTGCTATCATATGCCTTCGAAATTAACTTATCTTATTGTATTTAGTTCTGGACTGCATTTCATGCGCCCCAGACATGGGAAACCTTGTAGGGTGTTTGAAATCGCTATTGGATATTCCTCATAGTGTACAATACTGTTTCAAAACATCGATGCAGCTTTACATTTCAGAAGTGATATAGAAGATCTTTACTGCAAAATCAGATAAAGAAATTACTGGAGAAAACAGGACTTCCAGGTCATTGGATCCGAATAATCTGAATTTCTGAAATGCAAGAAAACTTGATGATAGAGTGTAACCCTGGGATCATATACGCAATATGCCAACTGTATTTCAGGGGAAAATAGAATATGAGTCATCATTGTCTATACTACCTGGATGTGAGAGTGCAGAACCTTGCAATTTTTTATAAAGAAAGTGACAAATCGAACGAATACTAGTACAGATACGGAATTAAAATTTGGAACCAGTCTTGATGGGAGTCCACCTGTATGTAGGCAACAATTTCGCACTACAGTCCACAAGTAGCATATATACAGGGGCTTCTGTTTACTGCACATGCGCAGTGTGTTGTAAATGAAATATACACTAATGGAGCTCCACATTTTATTTCCGTTATCTCTACAACATGATTTCATAATTTGTGTATTCATTTAGTTGGTTTTGAGCTTGTCAGTTCATTTGTCTCTTCATCATTAGATAAAGATTGAGGTCAGTTAACTAATTTAAGTACTCGGTAAACTGTATAATTGATTATTTCATGCTTTGGCAGCCCAGCATAACTATATAGCGTAGAGTACATTCCTGCATAATCTGCCCTAATCATAGAGTATTTTAACACCTCATAATCTAATTAAGGAATAACACTTTTTCGACTCGCTTATATCTTTATAGCGTAGGTTTCTATGTTCATGAATAGACATCGAACTTATACGCACCAAAAGTTAAAAATGTGTCAGAGTACGCGTAGAGCAGATACATATCCGTTGAGAGTGTTCTTACACCAGGTTCATCAGAATGCAGAATCTAACAATTGAGATCTGAGTTATGTGCACTGGAGAATACATCAAGTAAAGTGCGCACTTACACATAAGTGCTGGTTAAGATTGTTTTCAGTATCAATAGAAAATACTGCCAGTATTGACGTAGAATACGTCTTTCTTCGCACCGTGTATGGGCACCTGTTCCGAAATCCGTGATGAAGCAAAAAAAAAAAAAAAAAGGGCAGAATTTCAAATGTTTACTGTAACAGCACTATGAGCCACAGCCGATTGCTACTATTATTAAGTCATGGGCCGATGTAACTTGTGTGACCACGCCCAATGACGTCACTTCCCCTCGCTACGGGCATGAGGGGCCGAATTTGTGAAAAAAATTGGCCGTGCCGCGCGACCCTTCTCAGTGATATATAAATCTCCCACTATCCTATGTACCCTGTAAGGCTCTATGGCCTGTAATAGGATAATTTTGCCTTGCACATATGGCTACTGTGGTCGTGCCGGAGAATCAGTCCCATTCCGGGACTTATTGTTAGGTTTCGTAACAAGCTGGTTTTTACGGTGATGGGGTTGGAAGTAAATCCCGAAAAGACTAAGTATATGATTATGTCTCGTGATCAGAATATTGTACGAAATGGAACTATGAAAGTTGGAGATTTATACTTAGAAGGGGTGGAAAAATTCAAATGTCTTGGAGCAACAGTGACAAATATAAATGACACTCGGGAGGAAATGAAACGCAGAATAAATATGGGAAATGCGTGTTATTATTCGGTTGAAAAGCTTTTGTCATCTAGTCTTCAGTCAAAAAATTTGAATGTTAGAATTTATAAAACAGTTATATTACCGGTTGTTTTGTATGTCTGTGAAACTTGGATTCTCACTTTGAGAGAGGAACAGAGATTGAGGGTTTTGAGAATAAGGTTCTTAGGAAAATATTTGGGGCTAAAAGGGATGAAGTTTCAGGAGAATGGAGAAAGTTACACAACGCAGTGCTGCACGAATTGTATCCTTCACCTGACATAATTAGGAACATTAAATCCAGACGTTTGAGATGGGCAGGGCATGTAGCACGTATGGGCGAATCCAGAAATGCATATAGAGTGTTAGTTGGGAGGCCAGAGGGGAAAAGACCTTTGGGAAGGCAGAGACGTAGATGGGAAGATAATATTAAAATGGATTTGAGGGAGGTGGGATATGATGGTAGAGACTGGATTAATCTTGCTCAGGATAGGGACAAATGGCGGCCTTATATGAGGGCGGCAATGAACCTCCGGGTTCCTTAAAAGCCAGTAAGTAAGTAAGTACATATGGCTACACAATGCACCTTTATATACTCAGAACAATATGAAAAATAAAAATATTAATTGGCATGTCACTACTACCATCCTTGAACCTAAAGCACTAATGTTGCTACAATATGCCATTTGAATGAAACTGGTGAAATCAGAGTAGCTTGCTTCGCCTAATAAATATCTCAGATTGTGCCAGCCTAACATTTACAAAATTACAAACTATCGTAATATCTGTAAAATGCGTGTATTCGAGGAAGTAATGGAGAAAAATGTTGGAGGCGCAATCTGTTCCTCACGTGACTTTGTATCGACTATACTGTGTACTCCAGTTCCTAACAGCACGTTTTTGACTTACGTAAGTTATGTCGTTCGGTCATTGGTTATATTCGTCTTAGGTACACTATCCACTACCAGAGCAATGGGTGCCGCCTGGATCTGTTGGAAAGCTAGGCATTGCTTCTCTATTTTATTTTCCCTTCCGATTTATGCAGGACACGCGAACTTATTTTGTATTTATTTTGCGCTCATTTTATTGCTTAGAAGGTTGTCGCTTTATTTCAGAGTCATTCTGTGTACACTCTGATACTGGTAATTTATTACGCTTTGACGTTGCTATAAATAACTCTTGAAAGGATGCGCAATTAATTTTATCAATCAATTGTAAATAATCTGCATAATCAGATTCTTTAGAATGTATGTATTTCTGTGTTTACATTGGTTAGATGACAGGAATATGTACAATATTCTGACGCGATGGAATACTTGATTCCGTCACGCGAAGTGTGATGAAACTGTGTTGAAAACAAACTCTAATCAGCTGATAGATGTCATCAAATACACATGTTGTGCACGTGCTCACAAGGTCATCTGACCGAAGTGAGCTTAAAAGATGAAATTTGAAACTCTGAAGCAAGAATTCATTATGTATTTTGTGTATTAAAGTACTTACTGCTTCAGAATTGTACGACTGTAACCGCAGTTGAAGTTAACACAGTTCTGGAATTGCGAGAAGGGCTTATTGAGTATAAGCTTACGTTGAACATGCCGATCGTGACCGTATATGTACATTATTCTCTTTCTCGGCTAAGTGAACAGTTCTTCATAGAATGAATTGAAATGAACATTTTTATTGTCTATACGTATTTTTCAAATTTATAAATCTCTTTCCTTTGTTTGTCAAATAATCGAGTCAAATCTGAATTTAATTTTATAGAAGAATCTTCAATAATTGAAAGCAAAGCAATGACCACTCTAGATAGATTTACTAGTAGTGTGTTCATCGTCTTGCGAGGTTGAGGTATTTACGACGTAACACCACATTCTCGTTGGAAACGTATATGCATCTACACTTACAGGGTGACCTGCCATGAGTCGGTTAAGGTCTCCGACGTAGTAGAAACAATGGTTAATGTAAACGCGGGAACAATGAGCAAATACCATGTAATGCAATGCATTAAATTTGGTATTGGATGAGCGGGGCCATGTTCAAGACAAGGAGTTAATATTCGTGATAGATGATTGAAATAACCAAATGTAATTTTACCTATATAGCCTACATTCATTCACACTTTCATTCATGGATACAGACATCCATACATACGTATATATATATATCCGTCTCTCCCCCCCCCCCCAAGTAATGCCATTAATTTCAGAATGTTATCCTTCGAGATATTTCAAACAAAAACGTTTAATACAATTTTGTTCGTTTTTGCTTCCTTTCCGAGATGACATTGCTTTATATGAAACATTCGATAGCTTGTTTTGGGAAGGCCATTGATTTAAATCCCAATATGCTCACTTAATTTAAGAGAGTAGTGTATTATGGTAATAAATTATTGAAAGAATTTTAGTTCTGTCCTTCAAATTTCTGCACATTTAAAAGACAAAACTAAAATTCTTCTCCCTCACAACACGCTATGAAATGTTTCAGATAAAGTAATTTTTTATCTCGGAAAATAAAGCAAAAAAGAGCAAAATTGCATGAAACTTTTTTGTTGGAAATATCTCGAAGAATAACTCCCTGAAATTAATGATATTACTTACAGTTCATTCTATATATTATACATACGTACAGGCTTAGAAAGTCCACACCTGTGGAGTAACGGTCAGCGCGTCTGGCCGCGAAACAAGGTGGCCCGGGTTCGAATCCCGGTCGGTGCAAGTTACCTGGTTGAGGTGCTGGGTAACTTCCGGTGCTGGACCCCGGACTCATTTCACCGGCATTATCATCTTCATTTCATTCAGACGCTAAATAACCTAATGTTGATACAGCGTCGTAAAATAACCCAGTAAAGTAAAAGGCTTAGAAAAAAGTTTTGTCGCATAGATACTTTCTTAGAAAAAAGTTTTGTCGCATAGATACTTTATAAATCCCAGAAAGGAGGCATTGCACATGATCAGACATACAACGGAACAAAACTAATTTTATTACCTCAACTAGTCGTTCTCTTGTGAATCAGGTTGTTCGTCCTGTGATCATGCGCACTGACTCCTTTCTGAGACATGACGTATCTATACGACAAAACTTTTTTTCTAAGACTGTACATACAGGCTTACACGTACGTTCATAGATGAAGTATTTTACAGGATGCATTTGAATGTATTACTCCATAGAAATTGCAGTGTGTTGGTTTTCTGCGGATGTATTGTCATGTTTAATTTAGTTCTGAGGGAAGGATGCAAGCGTTGAAGAGAGAGAGGTGTTAAATGTTTGTAGTTCAAGAATAAGGATTGTGTAGCTGATTGCCACAGAAGTCGTGCTAATATAACCTAGTTCTTTCTCGAGCCATCGGTCGTTTGCATAAGCAAATTGCAGTTGCTGGCAGTGGAGCTAACGACATCATTGCACTTGGAGTGCGAAAAATAAGTAGGTCTACTTCTGGTCGATAACGCTTTTACGTATGTCCTTTATTGTGATTAAATATTAGCTTGTAGCTACACACTTCACTTGACCATAACTTATGGTGCATTTAAGTTTCTTATACGAACTTTGAAGAGAAAGTATTGTGGTGCTCCAAATAATACGTAGATTTTGAGAAAATAGCCATTACCCAGGCCCCCGGTTTGTAGTCCCACTTGCTGCGAAATAACGGAGTGCACCTCTAACTTGCAATTTTATCCAGAAGTCAAATGAGGCACAATATATTTCTGCAGGTTAATGTAGTCTTAAGGTATGGTCACATGTTGCTACTTTTGCAGCGCTGCAGTACAAAAAACTGCGAATGATGTGTGAACTATAAGCATAAGCATCATGCTTATTATAAAAATATACATTCTATGCATAACTGCGAGTAGTATAGTTTCTACCTAACTGTTATCTCAGTCCGTAGCAGATGTCGAACTTAAAGAGTGCAAATATTGTATCCGTTGCCTGCGTTCAGTAACAGTGAAATATTAATCAATATTGTAGTTTATTCAGAGGAAATTTGGAGTAAAAGAATTCCAGACTGTTGGCGGTAATTGGTCGTTTTCCTGATGATTGAAAGACGCTTTACATACGATGCGATACATTGGTCAACAAATGACGTACAGCTTGCATGTGGATGTCTTGGTTTTCGAGTACGATCAGGGGTTTGCAAGGGGGGTTACCGGGTTTGAATCCCCCTTGAATAAAAAAAATGACATTTAGATTTTAATATTTTTTATTCGTAATCGTTTCCCCTTCTCTAATGTTTCACTATCAGAGAAACAAAATCTGCATCGACATAAGGCATAGTCCTCCTACCCCATCTTTAGTATAATCTATGTCTTTGATGCTGCGGCACGTTCGAATTATAGCAATGCTATCTTTATTATAGAGAGACTAGTACAGACCTTGTAATAAAATGGAGCTGACACAATTTTAATTTTAACTTGTGAAACATTGGAAAGGTTGTTTTGACAGTTCCGCAGTGAAGATGCTAAATATTGTGCATTGTCGATTTTAAACTCATTTTAAGTGTAAGTTCTGACTTCATTGTGAAACGTTCGTTTAACGTTTTGTGCATTTGACAGTTCATATTTTTAATATAAACTTGCTTTTAATGTGATAAAGTTTCACTATTACAATGAACAGGAATACAGCAGTAGAGAAGCTTGGGGAATTAGAGCACGGACTAACGGCTGTCTAAAAAAGAATGTACGACACATGTTAAAATAATTTTAGTTTGTTCGCAAGAGTACTCCATTTTGCAGCCTCGCTTCACAAACATCTCAAATATACGACAAATGTTAAAATAATTTTAATTTGTTCGTAGGATTGCTCCACTCTAGCCTTCCTTCGCAATCATCCGTACTAACAAAGCAAAATGTAATTTGCAACATTTGTATCATAAGTAACTGTTATAAATTTCGTATATCTCTAGATTGTAACTCTGAAATCTATATCGAACATCACTCAGCTCTTCACAAAGTTTATTCCTTCAAAATTAACGCATAATTCAGGGGTTACCTGCAAGAAGGGCGTAACTCAGAAAACATAGTTTTGAGATAATCATCAAAAACTATCTACCCTGCATCTCTTTGTGGAATGACACTATTCATATATTTTGTAGGGTAATACGGTCTCTTGTGATTACAATGAGTTCCATGGTTAATGTTTAAATATTGTACGATAACGAAGCATTCAATTTTTTTAATTACGCCCTTCCATAGAAGAAGGTTGAAAATACTGCTGTACTGTTAACTTTTCTGTATTTCTAATATTCCTACAGGAAAGGCTAGATATAGGTCTATACTACAATAATGTAGATAATTACCATGTTTAATTTGTTTTTTACAGAAGCTTTATGGTGGTTATGGTTACTATGGTGACAATTTTCTTGTTGATGTATTTTGTTGGACCCTGTATAATGGAAGCAGTTTTTTCATACACGCTATAACATCTGTGGTCAAATCGCGTGTCCAGGATCTGTGGGTATACCAGTAGGCCGTGGTCACTGATGTTGAGTTTCTGTTCCTATTGTGTGTTTTAGATGGCTTGTATTCATGTAACTGATCTTAGATTTTGATTATGTTTATGATATTGATGATTGAGGCGTTGATTAATCGTGGTATGTAAATTTCAGTCCGGCATTTGTCTTTGTGACTGAAGGAAACCATGAAACACCGCAGTCAGATTGGCCGGCCACGGGATTTGAACCCGGGACCTCCCGAATGCGAGTTCCAAACGCTAGCTGCTGAGGCAACTTGTCGGGAAGCAGTTTTATTGATGAACTCAACATAAAACAAGATTTTTTAACAGAAAATTAGAGAATTGAGATTGTGATAAGATTTGGTGATTGAAGATATATACAGCAAGAGGTATACACATTTTTAAACGATACTCATCCAAATTGACCATGTATTATTTTCTCTGTCAACTGTGAGTAAAGTAAAAGCGAAATTCAGAAAACATTGAACATGTCTGGCGCAGACATAGAAAGATCGTTTTCTGTTAGGTACCGGTATTATATTCACAACACGTCAAACGAATCACTTTCATTGCGTGTAAGCGGAGACAGTAGCCTCCCCAAGTGTTGATTTGTATGTGGGAGTAACAGTATATACACAGTAGAACCAGGAGGTAAAGCTAAATGGTTTGTATGCGGAAAGATTCTTGACTGTGTTAACAAAAACTTAGTTTACACAGCCATTATGCGACTCATTGTAAATGGATTTAATAATACAGCTGAGATGTGCGTGCTGCATAGATGCGGTAACTTAAACAGCAATCCCATTCCAGGATTTAAAGGACCGCAATATGACTGAATCGACTTATGCAGTTATAATAAACAAATCTCGTCATAGACACCGTTATCAGACTATGTAAAATGTAGTTTGCAATAAATTATGCACTTACCAGACAGTTCTAAAATATTACGAAGCTAGTGAAGGTGATTAATAATGTAAGACCAATAGAACTACTAAACAAACTTTGCTAGTTCATTCCAAGTCTTTTACACAAGCATGACTACGATATGTTTCATTTTAATAATGGAAAGAAAGTTCATTTCGTTTTAGATTCTTGAGGAAAAGAGGTCAAGGGTGTTTGAGAATAAGGTGCTTAGGCAAATATTTGGGGCTAAGAGGGATGAAGTTACAGGAGAGTAGAGAAAGTTACACAATGCAGAACTGCACGCAATGTATTCACCTGACGTAATTAACACCTCAAAATTAGTTACATGTTACAAGTTCAGAATACAGTGACATGGATATGATGCAAGGTCCAATTAGCCTAAAGTATTTTTAAACAGATAAGTTAACCTAATTAATACAGACTAGTTGCAATATAAAAAATTGTCAACAATGACTTACGTCAAGTATCCATACTATAGTCGCGACGCTGTTATTCCCGGCGTGACTCCTTCTCTTTGCTTACGTCTTAGGAAGTCAAGGCTCTATAAAGTCCATGTAGGTAGTATCGTTCGCCATTTTTGTTCTTTCGTTGCGGAGCTACCAGACGAGGGATCTATTTGCCACACCGTTAAACATTATCATGTCGTAGCTCCTATGATAATAAATCAAACGCACTATAATTCAGCAAATAATTGAGAGGCAAATAACGTCCTCGTGTGCTTTCTGCGAACGCCAACGAAAGAGCCAAAATGGCGGGCGATTATGTATTATTTATCCAGTCTTATGAAATGCTATACATCTTCATCAGCGAATCACAAGACGCACACGTTTAAATGTAGCCCATCTACAACGTGATTGGCTGCCGGAAATTAGAGCGACTGGACTATAGTCTATTATGTACCGGTACTTGCATAATTATTGTAGCCTAGTTATTGTAAACAGTGTAGTATTTGTTACTTTAAAATGAATGAAACTGGACCTCATTGCTCACTGACATTATATAAACATAAGTAATAATGAATGTGTAAGTAAAATGTTGATTCATGTCAACTATAATAAGTGTCCCGTTTTTTTTATTTTGGAAATCTGGTCACCCTACCCTTGATACTTCACTTGTCGTCATTCAGCCATATGAAGCCAGTTGTGTACTGTACACCACTTTACCGAAAGAGTGCGCCATACGAGGCTGGCATACGCCACACAGGGCTACACCCACGATGAAATGAGATGATGGTGGAGATTTGTTTGGATATTACAGGGGAACCGGAGCTCCCGGAAAAAACCCCGTGTTACCTAGGCTACGAACTTGTCCAGCACAAGTCTTTAATCGGAGATCGAACCTGGGTCCATAGGATGTGAGTCCAGCGCCCCGAGGACTTTTTTGGGCGAAAAAAGAAGAAAAGAATAGTAGTGACATACTTCTGTATTCCTTCCTTTGGTATTCGTGACAGAGAGCGATGTACGATGTGGCTTTATCAGTGATCGAAGTTCAGTACAAAATTCATTCCACACTGCTTTCTCCCTACATTAGGACAGTACGAGTATGTTCATTTTGATTAACTCTTTTCTTATTTTTTTCTTCTGGAAAATATCGCGCCCAAACACAAGAATCACAGAAACTATAAATGTAAATACTCTCACTGCACTCACACGATCAAGCTATTTTCCCACTAGACGTTGCAGGGCATCAAGATGAGGTAACTGGACTATGTAATTTACAAGCATTGTTAAATAATTACTTAATTGTCTACTTAAGCACTCGGGAGTTCAAAATTGTTTTGAAGCTTGAGATCTTAGCTATGGTTTAGTTATAGTGAAGTTGTTGGTTACTTACTATTTATACCATGTTGTAAGAGAAAACCGACTCCAAGTTTCCGAACTTTCTCCTTGTTGTTTACTTAGTTTTGTTTAATAACCCTGGAAACAGCAAGTGATATATTGTCCCATAATTTATCATCACCATCATCATCACTCATTTTTTATTGTCGAAAGTATCAGTGATACAAATACATTGTCAGTATATTATATATATATATATATATATATATATATGTATAGTTATAGTTTAAATATAATACAATGAAATATAGTCACATAAAATACAAATCATTAAAATGAAATATTCAGGGCCGATTTCACCAAAACTGAGTTAAGGGTAAACAGACGCGAAATTGTGACAAAAACGAAAATTTTTTTATTGCTTTAATAAATAGTACATACTTCTCTATATTAAGTACTGAAATATTTTGCTTGTCTGAAGGACCGAGGTGGTATTTAAAATTTAAATACCACAGCTCTGCGCACATTTTGAAGTCTCTGTGTTATAGAAATTTTCATGGAATTTAAACAGGCAAACTATCTGAACAGTGCTAGGAACGCTGTGGCTTACTACTTCCTTATAGATACGGAGAACATTGAGTGCACTATATGAGGTGAGATAGTAGATAAATAGTACTATAACTTTAAACGTCGTTTTCCGTAACTTACGCGTCCACACCTGTGGAGTGACGGTCAGCGCGTCTGGCCGCGAAACCAGGTGGCTCGGGTTCGAATCCCGGTCGGGGCAAGTTAACTGGTTGAGGTTTTTTCCGGGGTTTTCCCTCAACCCAATACGAGCAAATGCTGGGTAACTTTCGGTGCTGGACCCCGGACTCATTTCACAGTCATCATCTTCATCTCATTCAGACGCTAAATAACCTGAGATGTTGATACAGCGTCGTAAAACAACCTAATAAAGTAACTTACGTTTTTCAATGCTTATGTACTTTTTTCTGCAACAATTAGTAGTAAAAATATGAAATTTTGTACACAAGTCTAAAACTGTATTATCTATAATTCCGTGCAACAAGATTTTGATTTGTTAGTATTTGTAACTTTTATGCATTATAAAACTTAGAAAAAAAAAGTGTTTCATAGCTAATATGTTTTTAAAATAATATAAACCCTAAATAAAGTATTTGGTTGCAGGGAAATGTTACTTTAGGTATTGGTAACACACGTGCAAAGTTTTAAGTTTATTGGTATAGCAAATTTTTAGAGAAAAGGTACATTATTTTTTTAATGAAAATTTTGAAAAATAAAAACTATTATTCATAAAATTCTGAAAAAAAAAAAATCGAAGGCAAAGAAAACCATGTTTCAGACTAATATTTCAAATTTAAAGTAGGTCCAAAAATATGAAAGTTATAGGCAAGTCAGTAACATAATGTTCTTTCTCATCCATCCCTCCTTAAGTCACACGTAGCTAATTCTTCATTATGTATGTCCTCTTTTAAATCGTTCCGCGTTTCTCTGTTTCAAATTAAGAGTCATTTTGCTAATCACTTATTATTGCAGTCTAGCCAATAGAACGATTGGGGAAGAATCGAGCAGTTTTCACGTTCTTATACCATAGATGAACAGCATTGTTATTGATTAAATATGAGTGTAAAAAGCGAGGCGAGGATAAGGGACCAATTTTTAGGGCGATAAAATACTGCTTAAATTAGTGACCAAAAAAATAATAAGAAGAAAACGGATGCGAGAAACAGCAATAGGAAATAAATAAAAATTTATAAGTAATGTACTTTACAACTAGTAAACAGAATTTTAGTGAATTACTTTCATACCATATCATGTTTGAATTGTACAATTACTACTTTTGATTAATAAAACGATACGAAAGGAAGTCGCCACCGGCGTAGCTCAGTCGGCTAAGGCGCTTGCCTGCGATTCTGAGTTGCGTTCGGGCGCGGGTTCGATTCCCGCTTGGGCTGATTACCTGGTTGGGTTTTTCCCGAGGTTTTCCCCAAACATAAGGCAAATGTCAGGTAATCTATGGCGAATCCTCGGCCTCATCTCGCCAAATATCATCTCGCTATCACCAATCCCATCGACGCTAAATAACCTCGTAGTTGATACAGCGTCGTTAAATAACCAAGTAAAAAAATAAAAAACGAAAGGAAGTCATGGCTGTTTTAGTTACAGTTTTATCACTGCCAAGTATTTGTTTCTTTATTTGTCAGCATTTCACACTGCAAATTCTTTACGGTACTATTAAACATGCGATCGTCATTTGTTTCCCGTATAGATAGTCAACTGAAAATGACTGTTCCGTTCAAACGTTTTGGTGAAGCTAACATTAATGAAATAGAATTTCAGTAAGTCAATATTTTATTGTATTAGAGTACTTTATTTCTTCTAATCTTTATATACTTTCTTCTAATCGTGTAATAGTCAATTAAATCCCATTAGAGTTTTGATTTTCTCTAGATAAATCAAAACCTCTAGTGAGATTATTGTTCATAAAATTTTTAGTAAGTTTTTTTATATGTTAGCACTGTGACCTTATAGACCATTGCATTTTCAAGTATGTCGGCCTTTTCTTATCAAAATAATAACCCTAAGTTTAATTATACTCAATTTACCCCATGAATGAGGAAATTTGGGTATGTGCATTATTGAAATAAAACATGCTTTAAAGTTCTTATAAAATCAAATTTTCCCTACCATAAATTAATGTATGTATCCTAGAACAGAATGCGGTGGTTAGATAGGCATTTAAAACTTTTAATTAGACCTAACAAGGTTATGAAATATATTTATTTAAAATGTTCAGTCATATGATGTATCATTCTTATTGCAAATTAACATTTGCTACAACATGTTCCTAAAAGAAAAGTATAAACGTTTTCGCCTGTACGGCATCATCACGTACATAATTGTTTAACGATATCTAACATAAATGCAATGTAGAATGTATTCATATTTTGTAACAAAATATTGATTTTTATATTGTATAACATTAAAAGGTGAAGTCATGAGTTATATGTAGTAATAGTTTAGTATATTTATGAGGGATATGTTGATTTTAATTAATTTGCGTTTGATTTGCTAATTTGCTAAAATTGTACGCGTACATAGAACTCATGTTACAATATTTGTTATATATGTTGGTTAACAATGTTAAAAATTAAAATTGATAAAATATAAAATATCGTCATACTTATATGTTAAAATTTAAATTTCATATGGAAAACTGACGTTATTAATTGTACATGAATATTTGTGATATTATGATGACATGTGTTTGTGTATACATATAATACAAAATTATGTTTTGATGTAAGTTAAAACTTCTTCTGTATGTAATAGTTTCGTATATTGCAGAAGAGTGTTTGCCAGGTGATTCTTAAATCTGTAAAATATACGTGTGTTTGAATAAAATGTGATTTGGAATAATATAATTATTTGATGTAATGCTCAAAGGCGTATTATTCATGCAAACTGTTAACAATCTTACGTGTTATATTTCTATGATTGTTTATTCTTGAAGAAGAGGATTTATGTTAATGTAGTTAAAGTATGAATTACATTCTACATATGTAATATTTTTGGTCAAATGAGAGAACTTATGTATGTATGTATGTATGTATGTATGTATGTATGTATGTATGTATGTATGTATGTATGTATGTATGTATGTATGTGCGATTGATGCGTGCAATAGTTCGCTCATATTGATATGTTGTAAAAGGAATAATCTAGTTATGATGTTGGCTATTTTAGTTCTAATCATTGAAAATATACATATATTTAAAAAGGATTGATTTTGGAAAATTTAATTTATTCAAGGGTATAATGTTAATATGAACCATTAATGAATCAGTTGCTAATTTTGAAAATTAAGGTAAAGAAATGTACATGTTACGATCAGGTTTACGTTTAAAGGAATGGAATCAATTACGACGTGGTTATGTTGTTCTGTAATTGAATATACTTATGTTGAAATAGGGTATACTTTTAGGAGATGAATTGTAAAATAGACCTAACAAGATAAAAAAAACTCCAACCAATACTTAAGTTCTTGATAAGATTTATTTTGTAGATTTAAAATATCTCCCATTAAAATCAGGATCGGATATTAATTTGTCTTTCACCAATTCATAATTTGTGTACGTGGCATGATCTGGAACGAAAACTAGATTAGTTACCAATTAATATTTGAGGAGAAAAATTCGCTCCGGCGTCGGTGATCGAACCCGGGTCCTTGGTTCTACGTACCAAGCGCTCTGACCACTGAGGTACGCCAAATTCAATCCACAGTACCGGACCGAACCCTCCTCCTTTAATTTTTCCCTTTGTGCCCTGACTCCAAGTTAGGCATATATGTTGACGTAATTTTTTTCTCCTCTAATATTAATTGTTAGTATTACAGATATTATTCTGTAGGACAAATTAATAAATCTATAATATTAGTTACCAATTAACCTATAATTATACCCAAATTAGCCCACATTTTAAAATTATAATTTACTAACGAACTATTAATGATATATTACTACATTTATTTCAAAAAAACATGTTCTAAACATGGGTAATGTACACATTCATGAATTTGGTTACTGTATCAGGCTGGTTCCCCAACAATACTGCTTGCAATGTGATGAGTCATTTCGTAGACCAGTAAATAAGAAACAGTTTTTTTTTTACTAAGCAGTATCAGTGTAATCAACACAGATTTTTAACACTTCATGATAGGCAAATGTGAAATAGACAATATATTTTATTAAATAGGCACGTGTTTGAAAATTGGATGAAATTTTATTTTAATTATAACATATCCAAATTACTCCGACCCCTCCCCCAGCGTAGGCCCCTGGATGTGCGTAACAAGTATTGGAAGCCTAGGAGGGACACTTATTGTTAGAAAAGGTTGAGAAATGCTGTTTTAGATCAGTGAGTGAGTTTGGTTTTTGCAGAATGCACACATTGAATCTTATTGGAGTGGAGAAATATTCGATATTACAAAATCTGAATAAAAAACTAGTCTGATTCTTTAAAAAGTGTCCTAATTTATTATTTAATTAGCATGAAAGCTGGTATTTCTGAAACTCTGAAATATTTTTTTTCTTACTTTCGTCCCAAAATCATAGTGCGAGTAACTCTAACTGTAATGTTTTGTTCCAGTTAAAATCTTTAGTTTACAGACTTGTCTAGGTTAGAACTTCGCTCATGAACAAATTGGTAGAAGTTGGAGAATTTCCAAAACAGGCGGAAGTGCGTCAAGAATTTGCACGCAAACACTTCAACGTCGTTGATACGGCACATGAAGCAGTATCTTTCGTGCCAATTAGGTGTATCAAGGACTCCTAGTGCTCAGGAGCAAAATACTGTGGCATTGCGCTCCATTGTAATAATCGGTATATTGAGTTTTAGTTTGAAGTTGCACCTATGCATCCTGTACTATTCTAATATAGCCCTCAGACGGTTCTTCATTCGAGCTTCGCTTGGACGTGGATTGTAATCCCATTTGAGCTGCTTACCTGCTTGGAGTTTTTCAAAGGTTTTCTCAAAATGTTTGGTGAATGTCAGGTAACATTACGGAGAATTCTCGGACTTCTCTCGCCAAATACTACCTCGTTATCATTTTTCAATGACGCTATGACCTCGCAGTTGATGCAGTGTTGTCAAGTATGCGACTGAATGGTAATTCAACGATGTTATGTTTAGCTATTTGCAAATAAAGTACGTTGTGTATATTTTTTCTGGCCTCTCATACGAGTGGGATTTGATAGGTAAAGTTTTTTTTTATCGGATTGTAGTTAAACAGTAAGTTCAAAATATTTGTGCTGCTAGAGTGTCCCGAAGTTTGTGCACATCCGACTACATAGTGTGAACCCTGGATTAAAATGGAGACAAAATTTCATCAGAAGCATTTTTAATTGCACAATGTAGCAACACTGTATTTTGAAAATAAATGTTACTCCTGTGATCGTAGCTTAGGCTATCCATTCCTAGTTCAAACTACCTCCCTGGACTTTCTGATTTTTTAAATTTTTATTATCTATCCGTAATGTATCAATTATTCCTTTGTTGCACTATGTTCCTTCTTAACTTCGTTGTACCATTGTTTACCCATTTATTGTAATTTTAGTGCTTATTACAGTGGTAAATATATAGTAAACATTACATTACAGTAGACTACGAATATATTCTATGTTGTGCAGTGTTGTGCTATTGTGGAATTAAGAATTCTTCGGATGAAATTTCGTCACAAACGTTTTCGTCTCCATCTTCATCCAGGATTCACACAATGCATCCCCTGTGCTCGAAGTTCGGGACACACTGTATAAACTAGTATTGAGGGCAACCACTTGCTATCTCTTTCTGTTTTTAGTACAAGAGAGTTTTCTTAATGAAATGTTACAGATTATGATAAAGAAAGCTCCGTTACTTAATCGATGTCCAACGTTGGTTCACAATCCTCAGTTGGGGACAGAACGAGACTTTTGTTCTCAATTTTGAAAATGGATGATGATGATGATGGTGATGATGATGATATAAATTAAACTGACGATGATGGTTAATAAACGTTGTAACTTAAGGAATTTGATGTTTTTGTTATTTTGGCACATTGGCAGATGATGATAATGGTGACGACTAAGATGACAAGACCACGGAACGTATGAAATGTTCGTGTTTTGTTTTTATTAATTTCGCATACATACGGGCTATTCCATATGAAATCGATCAGTAAAAAACCTTGCATTTTTTATACTCTAATTTTTTCCCTATTTATACAAGGTGCTGAGGAGAGTGCATTTTCAAAAATATATTATCGAAAGTCAAACGGTTTTCGTACTATTGAGCGACAAATTTAGCGTATTTTATAAAAACAAGCGTCTTTCAGCGCTCAGAACTCTGGAACCATTTATTGCAGAACATTGAACGGAAGCTCATTTTGAAGCTGACATTTAGTAGATTATGATAAGAAGTAATACTTATTTTTATTATATACAGAGAGACAGATAATCTGATTTTACTTACTTTTAGGCTTTTTGCTCACTTGTAAAAATGTAAAAAATATTGAGAAAAACCTTGCATTATTAAGAGGGATTCGGGATTGTTTGCTTAGTGGCTCGGCAATACGTTTCGAGGGTATTAAAGTATTTTCACACGCCTAGACTTGAACGGCGCAGTACCCCACACACTGGCGGAGAGCTGAAGATAAGTGAGCATTGGGCGTCATTTTACTCCTGTGTTTATGAAAACTTGTGATAAAGCTAGCCCAGCCATGACTGCTAGACGACACATCACGTGTTTGTCTCCTGGCCTTGCTTGTCTCGACTACCTACAGTCAGCTGGTTAGTTCACTCGCGTACTATTTATTTTCTTTATTTGATATTTTCAATACTTTCTTATCAACGGTGCACCAGTAAAAAATATGTGTTTATTTGTACTTTCAATGCGGAATCTAACCATATATTTTAAAAATATTTTTTCGTGGGCAAAGGCGTCTTAATGAAGAAAAATCTAAATTTCTCCATTTCCATAAAAAGTAAGAAAAACTGTTTACATGTCAATATAAACTATAATTTCTCAGCATCAAAATAAACCATGATTTTGATCACTGGGTGAAAGGGTTTCGGAGCCACAACAGTTTAAAGTTGCTAATTTTATGAAAATACGATAAATTTAAATATTTTTTAATTTAAACACTATGAAGTTCTGATGCCTCAAAGTTTGCACAAAGCATTGTATCACAGTTGTCAACGGACAGAAAAAGTTTCATTGTATTTAAAAATTGCAAGGTCAATTTTCTCTATATTTCGGTCGATTTGAGATGGAATAGCCCATACATACATACATACATACATACATACATACATACATACATACATACATACCCACATACTGTATATGTGCTGTATTTGTACAGCGTTGCAATAGGCTATATAAGTAATAATAATAATAATAATTTATTAAGAAGAATAAAATGTATATTTCAGGATTTTTTTACTATGTAATTCTGAGTGTAGAAGTGTCATATCTACTTAAGTCGCCTTAAATGTTATATCTACGTCAGTCTGTGTCATCTGTATAAGCAGCGGTACTTCATTGTGAAATAGGATACTGTTCCCAGGAATACAGTGTTCTCCATACAAACAGCAAAGTGTAACACAGTTTCAAATGTCGTTGACATCGTTCTATTCTGTATAGAGGAGTGCATGGTTTATTTTGTAACTTGCCCCATATCGAATACCTTTTATCGATTAGCAAGCCATGCATGGGCTGCGGATGAACTGCTGCACTCCTCACTGTTGCACAAGGTCAATTTTCTCGCACCTCACTTGGTCTTCCCACGGGATATCTCATCTTTCTTCATGTCTGCCAGTCCCCCCTCTCAGCAGACAGGCGCGGCAGGCGGGTTTGTTTTGACTGCAGCAATCTCGCGACGGATCCACACGGAAGTCTGTCAGCTAGGGAGCGACGCAGGGGAGCTCTGACCTTTGGCCAGAGGGTAACAATATCTGGTTCTGCCCTTACGAGGATATGTCTCTGCACCTGGAAGTGCGATAGAAACGTGTGGACCATGATTCTTGTCTTGCTTATCATCTGCTAAGGTGCCCGAGCTATTTCTGAATTTAATTGTAAATAAACTACATATTTAAACATGTCGTTCTGGGGTATGTTTGATATGCTGGAATGTGATTCTAATTTCATTTATGTCGATATAACTTAACTATTTTAGTTCAATGATGGGTATTACGAATAGATTACATAAGCAATTCTTAAACTGTGAGGGGTCCGACATTTAATAGGAAGGGGCCCGCAAGTGAGTCTGAGACTAAAATTCGATTTATTTCATTATGAAAATATAACGTAATGACACTTTTTGCTGATGATCAAGTAATTATTTCCAACTCTGAAAACGGCTTACAGATATCAGTAAAGGTAAAAAGGTAAAGGTATCCCCGTAACATGCCATGAAGGCACTTGGGGGGGGGGGAGATGGAGGTAGAGCACCATGCTTTCCATGACCTCGGCACTAGAATGAGGTGGTGTGGTCGGCACCACGCTCTGACCGCCTTTTACCCCCGGGAAAGACCCGGTACTCAATTTTATAGGAGGCTGAGTGAACCTCGGGGCCGTTCTGAAAGTTACAGATATCAGTATATGAGTTAAATAGAATAGCAAAGGAATACAATATGTTCATACCTACAAACAAAAGTAAAGTGATGGAAATTTGGGGTAAATACAACGTAAAATCCAAGAATTGTAATAGAGAACGGTACTATAGATTTTACTAGACGTAAGTTCATTGGGTCGCGAGTGACCTCTGCTGATTCCGTAAAGGGATATTCACAGCAGATTTTGATAGGGTGCGCCAGTCTCGTCCTAATACTTATATATACCTAAATCTAACTTAAACCTAAGGAGAACACAAATACCCAAACTATACATACCAAGGAACTATTTCTAACCAAGGAAAAATACCTTGGCAATGTCGGGAATCGAATCTGAAACCTCCTCGTTAAGACTCTGTGTAACTTAGGTGCGTATGAGAATTTTATTCCACATTCGAGTTCTAATTTTTCTACAGCGTTAAATTATGTAAACACGTGCATACTGTTTAAGTCTATTCAGAAGCAACGCCAGGTGGAAATCTTCAATTTAACTTCCCTTTAAAAGCGTAACGTAATAAGTAGGTAAACACTGTCAGGAAGTTTTACAGGTAGAGTGACTGACACATTAGGAATTTACGTAAATTCTGTTAACTTGTGAGTGTAGCATGTGGGACGAATATTTTAATAGAAAGAACTTCTATCATTTTGATGACTCACTAAAAGATTTTTTCGTACTACTTACTACGTGAGAAAAAGTATAATAATAATAATAATAATAATAATAATAATAATAATAATAATAATAATAATAATAATGAAAAATTGATTTTTGCGGCTTCCGGAACATATTTTGTTTATTTAGGCAGTGATATCTGTGCACATGTGTATGTGCGCTGTCATATAATGGAATATTGTGGTCACAGTATATCGTACAGTAATTAAATAAAGTTCTTCTAATATGATATTGAATCTTGTACCACCTGCATGAATTGATTAGTTTTTGGTGGATATAGCTAAATTCTAAAGACCCTTAAAAGTCCAAAATTTGATGGGCTTGATAATTTCATAACTAACACACTGAAATTCTTTAATTCATTATTATCACATAACATATGATGCGAATAATTAAAATGTAATCATTAAGACTTTGTGCCAAAAAAAGTTTTCACCTTCATTGTCAAATTACCAATAATGGCTATAAAATTTCAATGAAGTTAGAAAATTTCTGAGAAAATCGTACCTGACTGAAAAAAAATGCAAATTTTCTGTTTTTTTTTTTTTCACATTGTTATGATTATTGTCGACTAAATGAAAATAATACTAATTGCTGTCTGTGGGTATCAATGAACCCAGCAGACACTGTTTAGTGAGTGGTGAAAATCTTCATTAGTTCTGGAGAAAATTCAATCTCTTTCCAATAAAGGTGAAGACCTCTGCGGTGTCTTAGTGGTCTGACCTTCGGCCTAACATGTGAAAAATCCCTAATGACACTGTGACGGATAATTAAGGTTGGTCCACAATAAACCGGGAACGGAAACAAGGAGAACGAGAACGGAAATATTGTTAAAATAAATGTATTTAAATGTGAGCTTTCACAATTTTCACGTTCCCGTTCCTGGGCTTCTGTAAGCTTCTTCCTTAATTGTGAATGCTCATATTTAAATATATTTGTTTTAACAATATTTCCGTTCTCGTTTCCATTCCCGGTTTATTTTGAACAGCTTTTATTGGTTTTCTCGGGATTCTCCCGTTTCCCCATATTAGGCATCCTCATTATTTTGTTGTGCTCTCCAGTGGGTCATAATTCTATAACAAACCTCGAACACCGGCTGACAACGCACAGAGTAAATGATCTAGAGACGAGTGGGGTTTCCTATTCGAAATCTGTATATGCAGCGAACTTCAGTGTAGTCAGGCAGTGTGGGTTAGGAATACGCCTAGATTGAGGGTGAGCGCAGTAGATCTTCTGAGGTCTCGGCGGTGTGTCGTAGTGCCCCCTCCCGAAATTCAGTTCAGTTCGAGATGAAGCATGCTGAACAGTTGACAATTTCTACCAAATGTCCTTAACAACACGTGACGCACAGCAGCGTATCCATTTCGCCCTTCGATTCCTTGCAAGGGTAGATGTTAATGACTCTTAGTCTCGGGCTTATCCTGTTGATGACGAAGCACGCTTTTCTTTTAGTGATGGGGTGAACACTAAAAATTACCGAATTTGAGGATCTGTGCCATCGAGATTCATGAAGTTCCTGTATATAGTGAACGAGTCATTGTTTGCGTCTCCACGTAGGCTATAGCAAGGATCACGTAATAGTAGTTCCTGAAAGACTAACTTGGCCGTCTTTTCAGTGTTGTCATCAAATACCAGATATCACCAAAGTGGGTAGTCACAGTGTCATGTATTGAATTATTATTATTATTATTATTATTATTATTATTATTATTATTATTATTATTATTATTATAGTATTAACAATAACAATGACTTATTTACTTATATACCACATCTCATCTTTATGTTGGGAGGTGTTTTCTAAATGGTTGTGAAATAGTACCTATATTTTTCTCCTGGACCTCTCGCACATTGTGTTGATAATTAGTAAATTTGTATGATCTAATATTAAAATTTATTTTGTTTAACAACATGAAATTCATTGCTTTGACTAAACAGTTTACGATTCACTAGACCTAACCTAAAAATGTATTTTGTTTGAACACGTGAAATGATTATTACGGATTCCGAAGACAGAATACCACTTTGATATGTATTACCCTACATAAAATACATGATGCTAAGTCGCTACCATGCTATTTAGCCTCTTGGACATTTTAATAAAAATCTGTCCATTAGTCACGTGTATGTTATACAAAGTAAGTCTATAAGTTGGATCTTATTTGATTACACTTATTAGTGTAAAACTGACAATTAATATGTAATGTATTTATTATTATTATTATTATTATTATTATTATTATTATTATTATTATTTATCAGTTATTACTATCATCATTGCTATCTCTGTTTTTCTTTATTTTTTTTCTTGTATTAGCTCGATGGGAGCTCTATAGTGTTCTTTTGACCCTGTTGACCCTCTAATAGGGCTTTAATTTAATTTGTATTATTTTTACCAGCGTCTGTATTTCTTTTTTGCATTTATATGTGCTATCTGGTTGGATGGAAGAGAAGGCCTTATGGCCTTATTCCTGTCAGATTAAAGAAATAAATGTTGTAGTGTTGAATTGAAATCAACGCCATACAACTAAATTATGTATTGATATTAATATTAATATCGGTATTACTAATTAATTATTAATTACGTTCAAATTTCACAAGCTTAGTTATACTTCCATTTCATCAGTTCACTTTACTATGAACCAAAATTATTGCTGCCAACATAACAGTTAGAAAAGAAACTATCAGTTGTATTTTCAGTATTCGTAATTTCAAAACAAAGCAACCTGACTTCTAGAAAATCATTACAGTATACTAGCATATGTGGTAATAGGCAAGAAATGGTTAGGTTTCACCTTTAGGGTATTAAATAAGATGATCCAGACTGTAGTTTCATCATTGACCCACTCTTCTGTGAAGAGATGGATGCCAAGGATGTGCAGCAGTCAGAGGCGAACGTTACTGCGACCTGCTACGCCATCGTGTGACGCCAGCTGTACAGGAAAGAGATGCTTTGGTCATAATTGTTTTGAACGGTCCTTAATAAAGTCGTCTGCTCACCATTTCTCTTCTGCGTGTCTTTCATTATGTTTACATTATCCCAATCGATAGTTTTCTGTCCAAAAGTGGTTAAGTAGGCACAGTTTAATTATAATTATAATCACTTGGTATTAATGCCAATATAAGTCATTAAAGCCTTTTTATATGGAAAAGTAATACTGGAAATTATTAAATATGCGAATAACTATGTCATGTGGATGTGTAAGAAATTAATTATATATTATCTACTTACATCTTAAAATGAAGCCTCAGGTCCCACTATTTTGGAGTATATGAGAATGCCTGTGTGTGAAATTCAGGAAACGAAAGTTAATCTTCTCATTTTGAAGCATTTTAATTTGTAAAATAAATGTACGCCTTTGAAATGATGGTTCAAGAAAATAAACTACAAACGGGATTGTCATTGATAATGCGATAAAAATTTGAATTGTGGAGGAATATGTAGAAAGTATGGTGAGAATGTTTATTAATTTTTGTATCTATTTATTTATCCATTAAATGATTTATTTTGGAGAGAGAAGTGGTAAATGATACAAGTGGTAAACAAACCGGCGCAACTAATGACGTCCTTATTTTACTATAGGTTTTCTTATCCATTGTATCGGGAAGGCATGGTAAGTTATATATTGTACATACAGGTGAAAGGTGTTCAGTAATACGTCACGGAATAAATCCTTAAGATAAAAGGAATAATTTTCCTTTGCTATTTTGTGTTATTTCTTGTTATTTTATGGGATATCGAATCTTTCTAGAAATAAATGTAACATCGCAGTAAATTCATTAGTACTTGCCAGCGCACGAAAACACCGCTTCTCCGCATCAGTGAGGGGGACAATTTGTAAACAAACCCTGCCTCTTGCACGATCCGCTCTTCTACAGTACGCTCTACTCCAGTGGTCGTCAGCACTAGCTGAAATGGGTAACGGGTAAGAAGTGTATCGTCGTGCAGAAGGGAGGAGGAGGAAGCATACTCACCAGCAGCCACTGATGGAAGCCAATGTAAAGTCTTATCCGCGGGTAAGAGACGCTAGCCCGAGGGTGCACTGTGCTGATGACCTGCTCTACTCCGTTTGGTACTCAGGCCCTAATTGAAACGTTGCCGAACATCCATCCCTTAGTGACTTGTATGTTTGTATACAGTCAACACTCCGAAGACTGATTGAAACCTCATAAGACCACTCATGAGATAACTATGCTAGGAGATAATGGGGTAGGGTGGCCAGTTCTTTCCACTTCACTGCATATATGGATGACTAGTAACATAGTTCACTAATCAGACTTCAGATGTAGACAAACAATTGTTATTCCTCTGGATAAATATCGTTATGTGAGATTTACTGCCTGATAATACTCGTAGATGTACGTATTAGCCAGAACCTCAGTCAGAGGTAATAAAGTGACTTATATAATTTATTTGTAAATAGATGCAATCTAGCCGCCCCTAATAGGGATTCAAGAACAGCGGTATCTTAATAAGCAAATTGTTTGTTGAAACTAAGGGTGCTATGCATAGACATTTCGTTAGCCCGCGCTACGAGCGTGCTAAACTAGCCCCGGCTTTCGAGTGATTACTTGTACAGGATTCATATCATATATCGCTAACACTGGTTTATGAATACGAAAAACGTTAGTTCGCTGATCATCCACCGGAAGCCCGCGCTAAGAATGTCTATGAATATGGCCCTAGAACTCTAACGTAAAGTCGTTCATAAAATGTATTTCTAGATTTTGTTTAAGGGAGGGGGGTGGGTATACCATTGGCCTGCAAAAATTGAGTGAAATTCATTTTTTTTATATCTCAGCTACTATAAAAGCTAAACGAATAAAACTTTTCATGCTTAATATACATATATTACACTTCATAAAACATTATTCAGAATATTAAAATAGCTGATAAACCTGTAAATAATATTGAATTTGCATATTTTTTAGCCCTAAAGAATTTACGTAATACAATCTATAATTAATTAAATATCTGCATGATTCTTTTACTGGAATGTTTTAAAGACCTACATCAACAACATAGTCTAGGATCTTTTACTTATTCCTTCAGCAAATATATTTTTTTTCTTAATCTTACATTCAATATTAAATTTTCTAATAACCTGAATAAATAGTATGTTGTTAATGTAGGTCTTTAGAATATTTCTGTAAAAACTCGTGCAGATATTTAAATATGCAAATTTGATATTATTTTTACAGGTAATTATTAGCTATTTTAATATTCTGAATAGTGTTTTATGAAGTGTAATTATGTGTATTAAGCATGGAAATTTTGTTCGTTTAGCTGTCATAGTAGGTGAGATAAAAAAAATAATTTCACTAAATGTTTGCAGGTCAGTGGCGTACCTCTCCCCTTAAACGACGAGATAAAAAAATACGTAAAATAATTATTTATAAAAAATCTAAGCACAAAGAAACTATATAATAGAGGACTTTTCCTGCCATACTGTGACAAAGGACATAGGCTATATATATTATATCTCATTAATGATTATTCTAATATTTATAGGAGGAATTCGGTGTGTACGGCTTAAAGTCTATAAGCTTACCGGTCTCTAAATTTATTAACTTTCAACTTGAAGAAAAGGAATATTTATTTGTATAATATTTACACTTTTAGCAGTTTTCTTTGCAGCCATTCTATGTAAAATAAAATCACACCTCTACCTGCATAAAGGTAGCGGCCTTCACTGACCATCGAGAATTATGATTCATCTGCCTGAATTGTTATTCTCCGTTCACGTGATTCATTGCAAAATGCTTGGGTTCGTAATTAGTGGTTCTCACGATCATGTGGCTGTTGGTAATCTACCAGGAATGTACCGGTATATGATTCGATGAAAAAGCAAATTTTATGGTAGAAAAAACTTATCAACTATTAGCACAAACGACGGTAGTCAAGGATGATTAGACTATAAAACGCCTGCTGGATATTCATATTTCGAAGCATATGTTGCGATATCGTCTACATCCATTTATTTTTATTTTTTAAATGGTGTCACTATGTGTTTGTATGCTAATACGTTAGTTTTTGTGTGGCGCTTTAACTTGGACTATCTAGACGCGATTAATATACATGCAGTATAATGCATGTTGGTCATTTCGAAACAATGTGTTTTACTGATTCCGTAACTTCATTAGATATTACTGCACCAGAATGCTTCAGATTTTTTTAACTGAATACAATAACATTTTAATCCGTTATTTACTGATGCTCTATCAACTGCGACGTTGTCTAGCGTCGGTGGAATTGGTGATTGAGAGATGAGTTCTAGGATTTACCATAGGGTTATCTAATATTCGCCTTACAGTTGGGGAAAACCTCTGAAGAAACATGACAAACATCCCACGCGGAATTCCAACCCATGACCACACGCAGTCTCTGTTCAGTAGACAGACGCATCCCCGCCTAAGGTACGCCGGTGGCCACAATAACATTATTTAGGACTGTTTAGAGTTAATTGTAAAAACGTGTTTCAATTCTGAGGTCTGCATGTAGCTAAGGACTATTATTGTATATAGTTTTAATTAGAAACTGTCTGAATTTAGGAACTGTTTTTGAGTGAAAATAACACTTGTTCATGTTCAGTATCGCCATAAGTTAAACTGCGCTGGAGAGCTGGAAAAAAAGTTGACAGGTTGATTCTTGTAATCAGCATTTATCTCCAGTAAAGGAATAAGGAAATAATGTAATATACAGATATTGAAATTGACAGTTTGGATCTTGCAAGTTCCAAGTATATAGATTAGAATTTGTTGATCCTAGTTACGTAATTGTAGATCAATGGCAAAATTTCTGAAGTTAGTAATTGCTCTTTAAGTTACAGTACTTTATTTTCCATTACGCAGGTACAGTGTGTGGGCATTATAATTATTATAGGTGTGCAGTGAACTTATTTACTACAACAGTATTTACAATACAGTTGGCTGTTTACAGGATATTGTGCAAGATAGTATATTATACAATATTTCGGACAGTAAAATGGTGAAAGCATACAAAACGAGGCAAAAGTGGAAATAACATAATAAGGATGTATTAGAAATATTTAAGTAGCATAGGTTTTTAAGTCTCCAGGTATCGATCAAATTCCAGCAGAATTAATACAAGAGGGTGGGAGTGCATTATATAGTGAAATTTATAAACTTGTACTTGCTATTTGGGAAAAGGAAATTGTACCAGAACAATGGAAGGAGTCCATAATTGTGCCTATTTTTAAAAAGGGGGACAAAACCAACTGTGGTAACTTTCGAGGAATATCACTTTTGTTGACGTCGTACAAAATTTTGTCCAATATTCTTTTGAGAAGACTAACTCCGTACGTAGATGAAATTATTGGGGATCATCAGTGCGGTTTTCGGCGTAATAGATCGACTATTGATCAGATTTTTTGTATTCGACAGATAATGGAGAAAAAATGGGAGTATAAGGGTACAGTACATCAGTTATTCATAGATTTCAAAAAGGCTTATGACTCGGTTAAGAGGGAAGTATTATATGATATTCTTATTGAATTTGGTATTCCCAAGAAACTAGTTCGATTAATTAAAATGTGTCTCAGTGAAACATACAGAAGAGTCCGTATAGGTCAGTTTCTATCTGATGCTTTTCCAATTCACTGCGGGCTAAAGCAGGGAGATGCACTATCACCTTTACTTTTTAACTTCGCTCTAGAATATGCCATTAGGAAAGTTCAGGATAACAGGCAGGGTTTGGAATTGAACGGGTTACATCAGCTTCTTGTCTATGCGGATGACGTGAATATGTTAGGAGAAAATACACAAACGATTAGGGAAAACACGGAAATTTTACTTGAAGCAAGTAGAGCGATCGGTTTGGAAGTAAATCCCGAAAAGACAAAGTATATGATTATGTCTCGTGACCAGAATATTGTACGAAATGGAAATATAAAAATTGGAGATTTATCCTTCGAAGAGGTGGAAAAATTCAAATATCTTGGAGCAACAATAACAAATATAAATGACACTCGGGAGGAAATTAAACGCAGAATAAATATGGGAAATGCGTGTTATTATTCGGTTGAGAAGCTCTTATCATCCAGTCTGCTGTCCAAAAATCTGAAAGTTAGAATTTATAAAACAGTTATATTACCGGTTCTTCTGTATGGTTGTGAAACTTGGACTCTCACTCTGAGAGAGGAATATAGGTTCAGGGTGTTTGAGAATAAGGTGCTAAGGAAAATATTTGGGGCTAAGCGGGATGAAGTTACAGGAGAATGGAGAAAGTTACACAACACAGAACTGCACGCATTGTATTCTTCACCTGACATAATTAGGAACATAAAATCGAGACGTTTGAGATGGGCAGGGCATGTAGCACGTATGGGCGAATCCAGAAATGCATATAGAGTGTTAGTTGGGAGACCGGAGGGAAAAAGACCTTTAGGGAGGCCGAGACGTAGATGGGAGGATAATATTAAAATGGATTTGAGGGAGGTGGGGTATGATGATAGAAACTGGATTAATCTTGCACAGGATAGGGACCGCTGGCGGGCTTATGTGAGGGCGGCAATGAACCTTCGGGTTCCTTAAAAGCCATTTGTAAGTAAGTAAGGTTTTTCTTAACAAGTGAAGTAAAAAAAGAAAACGGAAAAATAATAATAAGAAAAATTAAAACTTGTTGCATTACAATAGTTAACTCTGTGAGGGATTGATTATATTTTCTTAATGAGGACTGGAATTTGTTACTAAGTCATTACATATACATTTAGAAATTAATAAGACCGAAGGAAATTTATGTGAACTGAACACTAATTTAGCCAGGAGTAGCAATATTTAGTCATTAGTTCGTACATCTCTCCTCAAATACTCGTCCAGCTCATAAAACAATTATTTACTAGATAATGTTTTAGTGAATTACTAATTTAGCCAGGAGTACCAATATTATTTAGGCATTAGTTTGTACAGCTTTTCTGAAATACTCGTCCAGCTCATAAAAACATTTACTAGATAAAGTTTTAGTGAATTACTAATTCAGCCAGGAGTAGCAATATTATTTAGGCATTAGTTTGTACAGCTTTTCTGAAATACTTGTCCAGCTCATACAAACAGTTATTTACTAGATAAAGTTTTAGTGAATTACTAATTTAGCCAAGAGTAGCAATATTATTTAGGCATTAGTTTGTACAGCTTTTCTGAAATACTCGTCCAGCTCATACAAACAGTTATTTACTAGATAATGTTTCAGTGAATTTGGAAAGGAAAATTTTTATTTCTGGTCGCGAATGTTGGCTGGAAAGGAATTAAAAAAAAAAAAACTGGAACACAAGTAAAGAGAATATGACTCAGAAAGTTGCGTAGTGTGCTTAAGAGAGAGAGTAATGGCATTTAAATGCGCTAAAAAAAAACTAATTTTTGCGGTCAACAGTTATCTTCGGCAAGATCATTATGCTTCTAAGGAACGAGTCCTATCACGAGTAGATCGATGCTGTCGGTTTCTTATGGGCAGTTTATGCTTATACTACAGATCTGCCAACTACCCTACATAATACGCCAGTCATTCACAACCCCCGACGAATTCTCTCCAAAAGTGGCACGATAATCTCCCGGATTTAGAGGTGATTACACAACTTTGGCTTCTGATGTTATATTTTCATTCCGTTATTATTATTATTATTATTATTATTATTATTATTATTATTATTATTATTATTATTCCCTCTACCAAATTCCCATCTCTCGCACTTCATCTCTCTTAAATTGGCGGGTCTGATGTTAACATGCGCTTTGTGATTGCAAAGCGAGACTTAGGACGTTTAATTTTACCGATACGGCTGGAAACTTGGTTGCATTAGAAATTGTAAATAAATGAATGAATGAATAAATAAAGCTAATAAATACTTAAACGGACAGTTCGGATGTTACAGGTACTTGTCAATGGGTAAGGATTTTTTGGTCTAATTAAAAAATTGCTTTTTTTTATTCATATTAGCTTGTTTTATTTTATCCAGTCGTAACAAATTCTGATGTATTGTTCATTTGATCGTGAAATGTAAAATAAAAATAGAAAACTCCAACCTAGCAGTATAAAAATTGAACGGATTCGAAGCTAATAACCCGGGGTTTAAAATAGAAAACAATCTTTTATTGTAGTTCGTTTTACAAAACCTGCCCGTAAAATTGTAAAGAATCTGCTAAATGGGATGACTTAATTTGTGGATACTGGGGCTTTGAAATCGCCGTGCGGTGGGCTTCATGAAACTGCGAAGCAGAGGTTATTGGCTCTCCCATCAGTGTGATGTAATATTTGATGGCTGGGTTCAAGGCCGGTGGTATTGTGAATATGAGTTCAAGGTAGCGAGTTGCACGTCTCTCTTCATGGTTGTTGCTGTTTTTGTTGCTAATGCGTCCAAGTGCCCAGCACTGCTGTGAAGCGAGAAAGGAATAGGCGGGAGTGATTATTATAGATCGCAGACTTTTTATGACCGATTGGAGCTGACGTTGCTATTAGTGTATTGACAGCTGTTTGTAGGTCGCGACGTGAAGCGTGCAGTAGGAGAAAGTGCTATTTCTGTTGCGTGTACTTAGGGGTGAAAATTTCTCGGAAAGTTTCTGAACGAAAACTTTTCTAGAAAATGTAGGAGTGTTTTCCGAATAGTATGGAAATGCATTATTATTATTTTTTTTTTGGGAATGCTCAAAAATAGAAGTTAAAATTGTACACAAAGAAAGAAGCATGTAATGCTTTTCCACAACATCTTTACATTAATTGATTAATGTTCGTCTCAACTGTTATCATTTTTCAGTGTCGTTGATGAAGAATCCTCCATTGAAATCCATTAATAAGCATCGCACAACATGACGAAATTCATAAAAAAAAATAAAACTGCCTTATTGAAACATAGATGAATGGTATAGTCTGATGGCGATAAGTCTGGACTGTATGGAGATATTCAGTGACGACTTTTCCGAAAATAAAGCTTCTTCTCACCTCTTCCCCTCCATTCCGAAGTTTGAGATAAGTTGAAATTGTACACAAAGAAGGAAGTAAATATAAACTACTGTGCCCAATCTCCGTGTCTTAACAAGGTGAGGTACGGAGAACTGAACATAATTTCCATCAGATTATTACTGATTAGCTAATTTATAACGCGTTAATTAAGGTATTAATATCCGATAATTTATACCGTGTTAATTAAAGTATTAATATCCAAATTTATTGATACACTTTTTAGGATGGTATTTGGAAACAAACAGAAATAGTCTAAGAACAATAGGTGTGGACTGTATGGGGATGTGGCAACATTATTTTATACTTGTTAATTAGATAAAACGTTATGACGCAGTAATAAAATAAGTTTAGAGATCGTTATGGAAATAGGCTTACGTTTTCAGCAGCACCGATGTCGAAAAGCTGGCTTTGAGTATTCTGTAAGTCTGTTTATCTAGGTATAACGATTTCTCATGATCTCTTGATAGAATTTTGTGCATTTTCAGTATCTATTGCGATCAATTTTTCAGGGAATGATCCACATGAAATGCAATAATTTTTAGTAAAAGTAGAATCTGCCTTTGTTTCAAATAAAAACTCAATGACAGTCTAATTCGAATAAGTCAACGATTTCATCCATGATCTTTTTCTCTATTACATCAGCACTCTTACTGTTTTTAGAAAAAAGGAAGTCTTTGCCAGTCGTATAGTTCGGATTATCTTACTTTTGAACCTTAAGGATGAAATGAAACCTAACCATTTTCATCCTATTACTAAATATGCTAGTGGATTATATAGATTTTTTGGTTGCCAGGCTGAACTTTCTTTGGCCAACTTTCTTTCGAATTTCAGTACCGACAAATACTACGACTGTCATTTACTTTCTGTTATGTTGAGAGCATCGTTTACCTTTGAAGAAGCTGTCAACGTCCTTGAAACGAAAGTTACTAGCTAATATTATTCGAAAATTGAATGTAATTAATAATTTTTATGTTAATAACGACAATATTACTAAATAATACAGCAACAATTAATAAATAAACAGTATACATCTTATAGTGACATTCGGTTTTTGGAGTTCGTACTAATAATTTCATATTGCCAACCAAATAAATTTTTAGTTTAGGTGTCTTGAGTCATAAACTGTTTAGTCAAACCAATGAATTTCTTATTGCCAGACAGTACAATTTAATATTAGATCAAGCACATATTATTATTATTATTATTATTATTATTATTATTATTATTATTATTATTCAGTACATAGAATTGTGGTTTTACCTACTTTAGTGAGATCTGGTAGTACTTGGCAACACTGAAAAGACGGCCATATTAGCTTTTTAGGAACTAATCTTAAGTGAACCTCACTATAGCACTTGGTCATGTAGCAGTGCTGCCGACTTTGGGAAACGAAGGGACTATTTTAAATCTGTGAAATACTGTATGTTTCGTAGAGTTCATAGAGAGAGTTTTTAAGAGACTTATCCAGAAAATATGGTAATATTTCTTGAGTATCAAAACATTTATTGCATTAAAATAGAACTCAACGAACAAAAGCGCACTCCAATCACATTAGACATGTATTTAAGATCGCAGATCGTCCACTCTCAACCTCAAACACCATACAAATAGAAACGTAAATTTCAGGATTTAAAATTTACTTATTAATGCGCAGTGCACACACCATTTTACGGGCTTGGTTTTTGAAGGTCAGTTACATTTTCGTGTCTTTAATATTTTTTGGGGTAAAGTGATGAACCACGGCCGTGGTTGAACTCTCAATCTTATGCACAACATGCAATTTTATGAAACAAAATAAATAACGGTATTGACTAATCACACCAATTAAATTGTGACGAATCAAATCTCAACACTCCAGCAAAAAAGAGAATCAAATAAACACCGTACTTTACTGACAACAATGGAGTAGTTCTTCGTAACCTGCTGTCGAGGCTGTGGGCGGTGTCGGAAGTTGATCGGTTTACACTTTACCATGACAACTGTTTGTCTCTCGTCCTGTGCGATAAATCAGATGAGAGTCTTTTTTTAATAATAGTTTGATTTTACAATTTTATATAATATTCTTATTGTATTTGATATGTCCAAGAAGCTAGTTCGATTAATTAAAACGTGTCTCGTGAAATGTACAGCAGTGTTCATATGGCCACTTTCTGTCTGATACTATTCCAATTCACTGCGGGCTAAAGCAAGGAGATGCATTATCACCTTCACTTTTTGACTTTGCTCTAGAAATTGCCATACGGAAAGTTCAGAATAATAGAGAGGGTTTGGAATTGAACGGATTACATCAGCTTCTTGTCTATGGGGATGACGTGAATATGTTAGGAGAAAATCCACAAACGATTAGGGACAACAGGGCACTTTTACTTGAAGCATGTAAAGCGATAGGTTGGAAATAAATCCCAGAAAGGCAAAGTATATGATTATGTCTCGTGACCAGAACATAATACGAAATAAAAATATAAAAATTGGAAATTTATCGTTTGAAAAGGTGGAAAAATTCAAATATTTTGGAGCAACAATAACAGTTATAAATGACACTTGGAAGGAAATTAAATGTAGAATAAATATGAGAAATGCCTGTTATTATTCGGTTAAGAAGCTCTTGTCATCTAGTCTGATTAAAAAAATCTGAAAGTTAGAATTTGTAAAACAGTTATAGTACCGGTTCTGTATGGATGCGAAACTTGAACTCTCACTTTGAGAGAGGAACAGAGGTTAAGGGTGTTCGAGAATAAGGTGCTTAGGAAAATATTTGGGACTAAGAGGGATGAATTTACAAGAGGATGGAGAACGTTACATAACGCAGAAATGCATAGAGAATGGTAGTTGGGAGGCCGGAAGGATAAATACCTTTGGGGAGACCGAGACATAGATGAGAGGATAATATTAAAAAGGATTTTTCTAAGGGAGATGGGTTATGTTAGGGACTGGATTAATCTTGCTCAGAATAGAGACCGATGTGGGGCTTGTGTAAAGGCGGTGATAAACCTCCGGGCTCTCTAAAAGTCATTTGTAAGTAGGCCTAAGTATGATGTTAACAACACTGTGATAATTTATTTTTGCCTGCACATTGTTTGGTTATCTTCTATATCTCTGAGTCTGTTGGATGGCTTTGATTGGTGTTTAGTTTTTTACTGTTCATTTCATAATTTTTTATTTGAAAACTGACAAAATGATATTTATATTTGTCGTTTTCTCATGTTATCCAAAGCTTTGAGAAATTGTATTCTTTATAGACGAAACTGCCTGAAATTTGTATGCCGCACATTCCCAAAGCGGTGATTAATATGTATTCCCGAAATAGAAAACTCTGTAGAAAGAGCTGTCACTTTGATCAGGTTGTCTTCTATTGTCTTCTAGATAACAGATGTCTTCTAAATGTCGTTGGGTACGAAGGGTCTTCATTCATATAGGTTACATTACACAGTTTTTGGCGCAGATTTTCATATACCACCATCACGAACACCACCATCACTATCATCATAATTATAATCAAGTTTGAGGTCTTCTTCCTGCTCCTCCGCACTTTAGTGAGGACCGTGAACTAACACTTACTGTATGGCATTAACATGTAACGTGATTTCATAGTCGTATTCACAATACCACATTATCAACAATACAGGACAAGGACACACATTTTCTGAGCAAAAAAAAAAAAATAGTCGGGAGTGGAATCGGAACTCGCTATATACGTAAAACATAGAAATCATTTCCACCTCCGTTTAATGGTCAATTAGATGTTTCAGCAGAAAATTTGTCTAACATAGCGCTTGTGTAACATTTCTTGTAGGTATATATTTGACTGTTTTTTTTTTTAATAGCCAATCACGTCTTCGGACAGATAGTTGGAGATGTCTCAGTTGTGATGTACCGTCTCGTACGTTTGGATTGTTGTATCACTTAATGCAGGTCGATGCAGGTGGTCGGTGCAGGGGAAATGAAGCGTGATTTGCAGCCATCGCATCGGGGTGACTGGCCCAGTCTGCCTGGCAGACTGCAACATACCCCTTTGTTTCAGATGTCGGGGGGACAGAGCCAGGTGGGAGAGCTGGAGGGCACTCAAGTCGACAGCTGTTCTCTCTGCTTCTCAAGATGAGAGGCGAGATTTGAGCTTTTGTAGTGCTTCATATTGTCGTTTAAATAAAAGTATAGTTTGAGATAACAAAGAGGCAAGTTTACAAACAGTAGCCTAGTATTATCTAATACAGTTTATTGTGCTTTGTTCAAACAAAATGTAGCGGTCAACTGTCAAGTTATTTAATTAAGTAAATGGAGTGACTTTTTCTATGAAATTTCATTAACAGAGGTGAACATTAAATATAAATTTTGCTTTTATTTAGAGGTATTTATTAGCAAGAGCATTATTAAAAGATATTTTAAAAATGTTACAGTATATTAATGCGTCTTGTAACGTTAAGGGAACTTCAGTTCCGAAACTATATTATTCAACATAAATTTTTAAATCTACTGTTTACAATACGATTTGGTGAGTCATTTTTGTGATCAGGATCCTTTACGTACGTAAAGGTGTTCATTTCGGCAAAAAATATTCACAATTGAAGAGTATGACGTAAATACGTCTACCATTCATCTTTAATATAAGAGCTATCTTAGCGAAATTTTGACATATAATTGCGTGCCTACATTTGCTGTTTTAAGTAATAAACAATGCTAATAATTAGGGACCGTATTCTGTCCCAGGGCGTACGGAGATGAGTTTAGTTGTTCGTAGACTATTTTGACGTAACGTCATGTTTAGCGCGCGTCACAGGTACTATAGGGAACATTTACGTCTCGTTCGTGATGTAGTGGGCATTCTATTCATGATTCATAACTAGACCCCGCAGACTGTTCACAATGCATTCTAGAACATAATAATAATAATAATAACAATAAAAGTAATAATAGTCGTAAGAATAGCAAGAGAGCCACCGACGTAGCTCAGTCGTCTAAGGCGCTTGCCTGCCCATCACTCCTATCGCTGCTAAATAACCTAGTAGTTGATACAGCGTAATTAAATAACCAAGTAAAAAAAAAGACACTTGCCTGCCCACCGGTGTTGCGTTCGGGCGCGGGTTCGATTCCCGCTTGCTCATTACCTGGTTGGGTTTTTCCGAGTTTCTCCACAATCGTTAGGCAAATGTCAGGTAATTATGGCGTATCCTCGGCCTCATTTCGCTATTACTAATTTCTATCGACGCTAAATAATCTCGTAGTTGATACAGCGTCGCTAAATAACCAATTAAAAATAGTAAAAGTGAAGTGTAGATGTATTTAGATACATGTAATTATAAGAGTTAAACAATTACAATCTAATGTTACGTAAGATAATTTGGTCCAAAGGCATTATTAACATAATGAAGGAAAATTGATAAATTAAAAATAAAAATTATATTCAATAAAATCAATATTTGAAGTAAGATCATATTCTAGAGACGAAAAGCAGTTTTCTAACAATCGGCTTTTGAAAGTAATCAATATCTGACAGCCCATTTACACTGAGTACACTACAATATACTGTTTTTTTTTTTCAATTACACTATTATAAATAATGTAGGCTTACATTGATCAAACATATACACACTATTTACAAAATAAGTAGGCTGTAGTATTACTAAATAAAATGTCTTACGTTACAATACGTAAAAGTATCAGTAATGTGTCATCAGTGTAAGCCTACATTTTTATGAGTGTAAATAGTAAAAAAAAAATAAAAAAATAGCGTATTCTAGTGCACATAGTGTAAATAATTTAAATGGTAAATATTAGTGTAATTGTTAAAGTGGTCCATGTTTGTTCTGTACAACTTGACCCAATAGGAGTTTAGCGAGCTGTCAGTCAAGTACTTCGTTTGCATATGCACGCGCGTAGTCCACTTAAAAACTCAAGTAATACTTAATCTTTCAAGTTAAAATTTGGTGAATGTATACTACCCTCAAGCTATTTATTTTATCATTTTACATATGAGGTTAAATCTCATAAGGCTTTTCGTTTTTTAGTTATCGCAAGTTTAAGACATAATCTTATGCTCTTCGTTTCCTGATTCCGTAACACCGTTCCGTCACTGAGGTTTCTCTAGAGATCCAGTCCACGCAACTGTGTGATGTGAGATCGGCGCTCGTTCTAGGCGCAACCAATTAAATTCGAGGACAGCTTCCTTGAGACGGCTGCTTCCAACAAACAGGATCTTAAATGTGTTCCTCTTTGCTTAATGTCATCTTTCAGGCTTCAGAAGTACGTGTAAAGAAGAAGAAAAATTGCATTTCATATGATTCCAGACTTACGGGACATTCTGCGTGTGAATCGTAAGTAATATCATCAATTTCAGAGGATTATTTTATGAGATAATTCAATCAAAAAAGGTTGAATGCAATTTTGCTGGTTTTTTCTTCCTTTTCGAGATAAAAATTGTTTTATATATTATGAAACATTTCATGGCGTGTTCTGGGAAAGTTATTGATTGAATTCCCAGTATGCTCAGTCATTTTAAGAGATCAGTGCTTTATGATAATAAATAATTGAAAGAATTTTAGTTCTGTCCTTCAAATGTGCAGAAATTTGATACGAAGAAATGTAAGAAATTTTTTTATGTTACATTTCTTTTGAATCAAATTTCTGCACTTTTAAAGGACAAAACTGAAATTCTTTCAATCATTTATTATCATAATACATACTTACTTACTTACTTACTTACAAATGGCTTTTAAGGAACCCGACGGTTCATTGCCGCCCTCACATAAGCCTCCATCGGTCCCTATCCTGTGCAAGATTAATCCAGTCTCTATCATCATATCCCACCTCCCTCAAATCCATTTTAATATTATCTTCCCATCTACGTCTCGGCCTCCCTAAAGGTCTTTTTCCCTCCGGTCTCCCAACTAACATTATCATAGTACATTGCTCTCTTAAATTGACTGAGCATGTTGGGAATTAAGTCTCTGGCTTTCCCAAAATACACTATTAAGATGTTTCATATAAAACAGTTTTTATCTCGAAAAGGAAGCAAAAACGAGAAAAACTTATATTAAACGTTTTTGTTTGAAATCTCAAAGAATAATCCCCTGAAATTAATAACATTATTTACGGCTCATTTTGTATACATTATACTGGATGTTCAGTTCAAAGTGTGTCATGGCTCGCTGTATCCCGTCATGTGGCTAGTCGATGAGCCTAGAGAATTCAATCTTCCTACACTTCCGCAGAGGTGTATTACTTATGTGCCAGAGAAGTTGCCTAGCAAGTAAGGCGTTCATTCAGAAGAGTACTTACCGATACCTACGGTAACGCAGGTAGTGGCAGGAATGTGAACTGTTTCGAAACATATACTGAGGTGAGTTTTTTTCTTAATGTCGGGATATGTGGAGAGGGTTAAGACGATTACTTACGTATTTGTTAACATTAATTTCGACGGTCAACATGGACACGGAGCATTTGATTTGTGTTGTGGAATGTTGTCGTACGCAACCGATGATAACAAATACCCTGCGTACGACTTGGCCGCGCAAAACACAGTTCGAAAGAGGTTATGGTAGCACACAAACCGTACAGACCGCCATCTGTTGCTACGACGTTCAAGTTATACCGTACACGTTCTCAAGTTCAGATTGAACGCCTTGATTAATAGGCAACTTCTCAGACTCAAAAGTTGAAACTCGCTTCAAATCGCTGACTCATCAACAGTGACGTCATGACACACTTTGAAATGAACATCCAGTAGAAGATACATAGCACAAGCGATTCTAAGAGAACACATTTCACTCCTGTTCTTCGTCCCGAACTAGTAGTCTTGTATTAATTTGTAAAAATTTGGTCATGTATAGCAGAGGAGGCAAAACCTGTCCTGTGACCTTATCATGTGTTGTGGCTGTATCACTAATGGGTGTAGAGGGAGAAGGTAGATTTTAATCTGAGATGAAATTCCTTGTCAGTAGATCCGTATAATTATTAATCATTATGGAACAAACACACTTCCTGATAGCTCATTCTTTCCCTTCTCGCACAGTTCACGTGCCAGGTCTCGCCTCCTCGTCTATAGAACTTTACAATAAATTCTAGCGTAGAAGTAATAGACTGGAGATATGATCGTTGACACTACTTAACTTCTCTTACAAATATTTGCGAATTCATATGACCTGTCAAGCTACCGTTTGATTTGGCACTCATTCTTACACATTACATAGTTAAATCAGATTTCGATAAAGTTGCAGCTTTTTTTTATCTTTTCAAATACTACCACGTTTAAAATAAATGTATATTATTTTTATATGTATAATTATACCATTAAAAATTGATTACATAAGTATAGTACTATATTAAACACGAATGAAACCCATTTCACGGAAAGTCTCTGTATACAAATGATGTTAGAAACTACCTTTTCGATTCGGTTTGATGGATTAAAAACCGAGAAAAACTCTTTATACGTTGCATAATGAGAATTAAAAATAAAACCTGATATAATTAGCCGGTACTTTATATTAATGAGATTAAATGCTGGCAGAGTGACGGTTCTCCAGGAGTGTATGCTAATATATGCACAGGTCACCGACTCATAAGTATTATTATGCATTGTGGAGGTGAAATGGGGTTTATTACAGGTTTTCGCTCGATTTACGAATCAAAATCCATATCATTGAATTATTGTAGTTAGAACAATTGCAACTTCACTTAATGGATAATATACCAGATATTATTACCACACAAGTTGCTCAAAAGAGTCATTTATTGTTCTGGACAACATTCTATGTGGCAGCATACACTAAACAAAAAGGCATTATCTACTCGTTTATGGAATTTCTTAAAGATCAGTATGCAATCGTAATTGATGACCGACTGTAACATCCCGAAATGACAAACTCTTTGAGTGAGTATTGTCGACATTTATAGAAGGATACTGTTGACATATTTAGTCACAATAGGCTATTACGAGGGGGATCCAGGAAATAACGACCGTTTTGTTGTAATAATTAAAAAAATATATTTACATAACTGAAGCTTCCTTTTCTTCTCTACATAATCACCACCTACATTTAAACATTTGTCATATCTGTTCACTAGCTTTAGAATTCCCGTGTTATACTCCTCTGCCGCCAGTTCATTAAGCCAGGTGTTCACTGTCTTCTTCAACTCTTCATCACTTCCAAAACGCGTACCACCCAAAAAGTCTTTCAGCTTAGTGAAAAGGTGAAAATCGCTAAGAGCAAGGTCTGGACTATAGGGCGGATGATCAAAGATTTCCCAACCGAATTGATCCAGCAATTTTCGAGTTGAAGCAGCAGTGTGCGGGCGGGCGTTGTCGTGAAGAAGCACAACTCCTCTCGAAAGCATTCCTCGCCTCTTGTTTTGGATGGCTCGCCGTAGTTTTCGTAAAGTCTCACAATAACGATTTGCATTGATCGTAGTGCCTTTTGGCATGAAATCCAGCAAAAGAACACCTTTGCGATCCCAAAAGACAGTAGCCATGACTTTTTGTGTTGAGAGAGTCTGTTTGAATTTTCTCGGTTTCTTGGGTGATGAGGGATGATGCCACTGACGTGATTGGCGCTTGGTCTCTGGGGTGTTGTTGTGAGACACTCAGGTCTCATCACCAGTCACAATTTGATCAAGAAAGGCGTCTCCATCTGTGTGATATCGCATCAAGAATGTCAATGCTGAGGCCATTCTCTGAGTTTTGTGTTGGTCAGTCAGTTGCCGTGGAACCCATCGTGCACAGATTTTGTGGTAGCCAAGATGTTGCGACACAATTTCACCAAGCAAAGAACGAGAAATGTCAGGAAAGGCAATATGCAATTCGTCGAGTGATGTGCGCCTGTCTTGCAAGATTCTGTCGTTCACTTTAGTCTTCAGGTCTTCTGTGATGAGTGATGGGCGTCCGGGTCGAGTTTCATCGTGGACATTTGTTCGCCCATTGTTGAACATTTCGCACCATTTTCTCACATTTCTTTCATTCATTACAGTATCACCATACACTTCTTTCAATTGCCGGTAAATTTCTGCAGGTTTCAAATGTCGGGCATTCAAAAATCGAATCACACTCCTCACCTCACAGTCGGCGGGATTATCAATCACGTCGTTCATTCTGAAGTAACACAAAATGCACAATGGTGACTTGTTGCAACCAGTACTCACAAATTATGAGAACACATGTTAAGGAAGCCAGTTGACCTTCAAACAAGGAAGGGGAGTCAGCTGCGCGGCGGGTATGCGCGAACGGTCGTTATTTCCTGGATCCCCCTCGTATATGGAATTAAACGCAATTGAAATAATGTGGAACTATTACCTGATAAATAGCTGAATGAAATGTACACAGTATTAAACTAAGAATAAATACAATTAATAAGTGTACTGATATACATAGCCAATAATTTGGAGTCCGTTATAAGGCGAAATCGTCAGCAGGCTTGTAGGCCGTGAAACTCTCCAACCAGAAACAGACACGAAGTATAAAATCATCAATAAACCATTTCTTCTACAGTCCTCGACTGTTAGATTTTGTTCATATGGCTCAGTTTTTCGGAAAATTATGCACTTGAAAGATAATAGTTTTTATTCGAAATTGAATGGTGATCTTTATTTGAAACAATGGCAATGTACTTCAAATCAAAATTAACGATTTCCTCTTCTTTTTTGTATACATAAGATAAACTTACAACTGAAACATATAGATGTGTATCAAACGAATTATATTTCGAGAGAAAATAGTTTATTGTTTACATAGTGTTAAATAAATATGTGCAAAAATCTTTAAGAAATGAGTAGAGAACCTAAAAATCGTTGTACACAGAGTGACAAACTGATGGCATGCCCAAAACCGTTTTATTTTGGTACGGTGATGATGGGAAAGTTTATTTTCGTGAAAATCTCGATATGGATTTCTTGCAACATGAGAATACTTTATACTATCTCGTGTAACGAGAAAGTATTTTAATATCGACGATCAACTGTTTGTGCCGATTGTCAATGGCTGTTTCCCCATGAGATGTTACACGGGAGAAATCGTAACCGATCAATAAAGCAGTTAATTGAATGTTGGTCCTATTTTAAAAATTCATGTTTTTGGTTAAAATACGTACACAAATTAAATAACTTGCTTCAATAACAGTTTTGTTAATATTTATACGAAACAATTGAGAATTGTATGTTATAAACCTTCGGGGTAAGCCGGATTTGAACCCGAGACCTCTCGTTCTGCAGCCGAATACTGTACCACTGAGGTATGTTAACGTCTGCTTTTAATGTGATAAAGTCTCACTATGTTTCGCAAACATAGGCCTACCTGCTTATAAAATCAAATTTCAGTTTTAACTATAGTAAAGAAACTGAAGCTTTATTTATAATCGCTTTAACTTAGAGATAATATCGCATCTGTCTCGGGAATGGTACATTTTTTATAGGTACATCGTGTTTTCATTTTGCTCTCATCTATCGGCCAATTCGTAGACATGTATACTTACATTGAGCAACTCCGGGATATGAACCTTTGACCTCTGAAATACGAGTCCATTGTTTTGTACCAGTGAGACACCTCTATCGGATACAATTTTTTATGAATTATTGTGATTATAAAACATTGCTTTGGTTATTTAATCGAAAGACGTTTTAAGCACAAAAGAAAATTGAAAATTATTAATTAGGGAGTTAACAAAAATTCAGAATTTCCTCTCATATACGACATATTTTTTCTGCCCATGCTAATGCTGTCCCTTGAAAATACACATGTTCATGTGGGATATAGTGTAATATTATTTCTGACATCATCATCACCATTGCAAGAGCAGCTACACCATGCTATTTATTTAAATTAGAGATGTAGATTGCCATTACCTTATGCTGGATTGAAAGAATGCGGGATGATGTCATCAATGTATTCACGTGCCACAACATACCCACAGTGCTCTTTGTTATAGGCGAGAATTTTATATTTAGAAAGAGTGAACTCAGATTTACAGTACATGGAAGTAAGCTACGAGGATGAGCATTGACTTCAGTTGTGGATTTTAAATTTTGAGACCTCATTCATGTCACTTATGTAGTTGACTATGATGTCGAAGGAGACCCTGAGGAGAGCCTCTTAGAAGAAAATGTTAGTTTGTAAGAGAACCATGTCCTGAATTTGTTCTATTTTTCATGGATACTATAATTGCAGAAATTGCACTTTAGCCAGGACTTGAGAAACAAAACTCTTGATGTGATTAAAAAAGTGAAGTTTCATTATTAAAGTCACAAATTGTGGTTTGTCTGTAAAAAGGATACAGGATATTTTATTTTTGTGTAAATTATAATTAAAATGTAATAAATTGCATAGATAATATAATTGTCTGAGTCAGTAAGTTACAAATCTAAGTAGCGACCTACATTTTTTAAATGAGGCGCTTCAATCTATCAACGCTAGATGGCAATATTATCAATGTGTCAAGGTGATCACCTTGAAATATTTAAATGAAATAAATAATAACTTCACTGTGTTAATATTTAAATTGTCGTGTTATTTTACCTGATTGACTAGTTTCGATTTAATTTTCATCATACTCTGAATTCTCGCGCTGTCTTCTATTTCCTGTTGTGGTAAGGTGTGTTCACAACTGGTAGTGTTGTATCGAAAAGGGTTTGTGTTTTAAAATTCAATTGGATGTTGAGTATGTATTGTGGGTGTGTTTTTGTGTGTATATAAATTTAGTATTGTTCAAAATTATCGAGTTTTTTTTTTAATGTGTAGTGAGCTTATGTGTAGTATTCTCATGCCAGTTTCTATGTTGCTGTAGTTGTGATTGGAGTTTATGTGTTCTGCGTAGGTTGAATTGTGTGATTTAATTATGACTGTGATATATAGCATGTTTGAAAAGATATTTCAGTTTGCCCAATGTAGAAATCATTACAACAATTGCATGTTAGTTTGTATACACTTGTCAGGTTGTACGATTCTATGTACATTTCTCCAAAAAATATCCAGAAGTATGAAAAAATGCATTGTTCATGCTGTCCATATTTGATAACACTTATTTGTGTGAACAGCTGTTCAGTCGAATGAAGCATGTGAAATCAAGAATAAGAACAAGAATCACAGATGCACACTTCTACAAATCTCAGCAACCGATATAAAAGCGGACATTGATATAAAAAAAAAAGAATGTCAAATTTCACATTAGTAGGCTGCATTAAAATAAATTTTGACCATGATTCCCAATTTGTTTTGTGCATTTTTGCAGTAATTGTTATTTAAACATATATAAGACTCTTAATGCTTTGAAAATTGACTTTAAAGCTTAACTGACTTTTTGTGTAATCCGGCTCGCTGACAAAAAAGGTTGGAGATCCCTGATGTATAGTGAGGGTCACATAAGAACAGTTCCCAAACAGCAAATATTGCCGTCTTGTCAGTGTTGCCAACTGTTACCAGATATCACACGATCCTTCGCAGTAAATGACTTATTTATTTACCGTACTTTATGTTGGAAGGTTATTCTAAATAATTCAATAATTTGTAACCTGTTTTCATAGGCAAACTATACGAGAAAGGGATCAACATATCAAGTATTTTGTATGGCATTTCTTAATTCATTGGTTTGACCACTGCCATCGTGATCTAGACCAGGCCGTAATGCAGGTTGTGTGACGTCACTCGATGAGTCGGGCTTTTCTATTTGAGTATACGGAGCTGAGTGAAATATATTACTTTAATGCGTGTCGGTGCTCAATTTTATTTAGTGTAATGTGTGTATAAGACCCCTTCACACTTCTTATTGCATAATATGTTGCAGAAATAATTACAAAACTGTGTTATTTTAATGTGAACGGAGTTTTACATGGTAACATAACCTGGTTGCATCAACATTTTAAGTTTGGAATGGAAGCTATTTTGAGATTTAATAAAGAAGAATTATTTATATTGTGATTTTAATTTAGCACATCTACCTTCCTTACTTGTAGGTACAAAATTTACCACAGTCCCTCCTATGAAATTAGTGTATGTACAGTTGTGTGTTAATCTGGTAGGTTAGATAAATACAATTCATTACAACCCAGTATAGTAGGGAACAAATAAATAATACAATTAAATTTTTATTCAATGTAATATGTGCATAAGTTCCATTAATGTGTTGCATAATGTGGCAGGAATAATAAATAAAACTGTGTTATTTTTATGTGAAGAGAATTTATCATATTAACATAACCTATCTGCGTCAACATTTTAGGCTTAAGTTGAGAACGAAAACGGTTTTGAGATTTAATAAAGAAGAATATATTTTTTAGGATAAACTTCAGAACACGGTTACCGTCCTTACTTATAGGTAGAAAATTCACCACAGTCCCTCCTATGAAATGTACATACGTCATATTACTTAGTAGCGCTGAGGTATAGTTCCGGTAATTTCTGAACTGAAAACAGTTGAATTTATTTTTTGTGGAGATGCATTTGATCCTATAAGCAAGGCATATTAAAATCCTGAACGAACCGAACTAATTTGTATATGCAAGATGTATGAATACGAAGGGAACTACCTCAGCGCTAGTTTAGCCCTAGTAACATATTAAACTAATCAGACTTCAGACTGGAGTACCGTCTGAAACGAATAAATACAATTGAAGTGTAGACAAATTGCATTTATGAGTTATACGTAGCGTTATGCTTAATTATAATGCATAATTGCGAATATGGAAATAAGGCAAGTACTGATAGAATAAACATAACCTATAACTTCAATACATTAAAATATGCGTGCGATGCAACTGAAAATTGTTGAAACGTGCATAAATGAATGTGCAAGAATTTCGTAATGAAGCATGAGTGCTTTATTTCAACTAATTACAATTCTAGATACTGTAACAGTAATGAAAACTATAGGGTATAATTTTTCGTAATATACTATATGTATCTCGTTTTAAGTTCAAATTGTGTATATTATCAAACGTCGTATTATATACTCGTATAATGTAGGTTATTCACAAATAAAAAGGGCGCAATAATTTAAATTTAATAAGACAAATACGGTAAACTAACAATAATGGATTAGACAAGAGTAACATCGGTAACGCTGCACTTAGGCCTAATCACAACTTACTTTACATGCCAGTCAATGTTTCACTTTCAGGTATATATTATTACACATATTTAGCCTACTGTTTATAAGACCAAAATTTCACTTAACCACATAAGGGCGCAATATTTAATCGAAATAAAGGCAGGTATTACACATACGAACTTTGCCTGCAACAACGTAATTTTCACACCAAAAATAATATTATACCTTAAATTGCAAGTAAATTGTGTCTCAAGTGTCTCACAATCACTGTTTAAAATTTTACTGACGCAATTACACTGCATTTCAGAGAAATATATGTTATTCTTCATGCACTGCAACTAAGTCATATGGTTGAAAGACCGCCTTTCGCGATCAGCTGTTAAGGGAGTCACGTGGTCTGCCTTACGGCCTGTATTAGATCACGATGGCAGTGGTTTGACTAAACAATTGACTCACGAAACCTAACCTAAAAATGTATTTTGTTTGACCACATGAAATATTATTAGTACTAACTCCGAAAACTTACCTAACTATAGTCTTGAATTATAACGACAACGCAACACATAAAATAACTTATGTATTAATATTAGTACTGATATTAATCAATTATTAGTATGTTCAAATTTCACTAGCTTCCAGTAACAGGCTCAGAAATCTAGTACAATTTCAATTTCATAGAACTGCAGTACCGACAATTATTGTCGATATTTGTCTCAGTTGCCAACATACTAGTTACAAAATCACTACCATTTGTAGTATTTGTCAGTATCGAAATTTGAAACGAAGTTGGCAAAAGAAAATCAAACCTGCAAACTAGAAAATCACCACAATTCACTAGCATATGTAGTAATGGGGGAAAAATGGTTAGGTTTCACCCTTATGGTATGAAGTAAGCTGACCCGGACTATACACGATGCAAGTGATGATGCATCACTGGTGACACCATGTGCATGAGACTTAGTTCACGATCTTGAACAGAGTGACGACTGATCACACCAAAGGACCCGTCCCTTGAAGGCACATGAGGATAATGACGACGAAACCAGTTTTCTAAAAGCTTATTTGACACAAGGAACCCATCCTATCTTAAGGCGACACCACGAAACTTAAAAGTAACCTTCAAACTGATCCGAGGAACTGAAGTAGTAAACAAAGGAACTTAAGGCGACTTCTTGGAAGAATAATTATATCGTAGGTAGGCTACATGTACGCATGTTCGAAGAAGTGCGTGCGCGTAAATGCCTGGATATTTCACTTTCAATTTGTCTTATCTAAGCTATCCGCCATGAGCTCTTGAGTTCATGTCCACGAATAAACAGAAAAGAGCAGTGCACCTGTCCATCACCATTCTGGTGCAGTAAAAGCATCATGCACAATGCAATCATGCAATCCCCCGCTGCATGTTTCAGCTAACACAGTGTTTAGTGGTTTGAAAGGCGCGAATTTTTTTCAGTACTTTCTAATGAAACGGTAGTGAAATCCATTGCTGGCCAGATCGACTCAGAGGGTACTGGGAGGTTAAGGCTTCCGATATTAATAATAATTTATTTATTTAATCTGGCAAAACTAAGGCCAGTAGGCCTTCTCTTCCGCCCAGCCAGACTCTAATTCTAATTGAATGCAATTGCTTACATAGTTATTACATTAATATCTAGACCATAAAACAACATGAAAGTAAATAATGAAAGTGATGTTAGTGTGACAATAATAAACATGGTAAGAAATAGTTATAATAATAATAATAATAATAATAATAATAATGAAATAATTTAGATATTTATCTGTGATATATATAACCATTAAACATTGAGAAACCTGAAACAGCTATTATTGTTAACAAGAATTGTTACAAAAATATTTCGTTAGTTTATTCTTAAATTGGTTTGATGTCTGACAGTCCCTGACATTACTCGGTAGGGAATTCCAAAGCCGAGGAACAGCCACAGTGAAAGAAGCTGAATATGAGGATGTTCGGTGGGAGGGAATGGATAATATTGAGGAGTGTTGTGATCGTGTGTCTAGGTTATGATGGGTGGATAAATTTTGAAAACGAGACACAAGATAGACAGGAGTGGAGAAATGCAATATGTGAAAGAGAAGGGAAAGACAGTGGATTTTCCTACGATCTTCTAGACGGAGCCAGGACAACATTTCGAGGGATGGTGTTACGTGATCAGCCCGGCGAATATTGCAAACGAAACGGACGCACATATTATGAACACGTTGTAGTCTCTGCGCCGAAGTAACGCTTAGGTCAGTAAGCAGAATATCACAGTAATCGAAGTGGGGCATCACGAGTGTTTGCACTAACATTTTTTTCATGGAAAAGGGTAGAAAATTCTTTAATCGCCTAAACGAGTGAATTAATGAGAATACTTTTTTGCAGGTTTCTGCAACTTGAATGTTCCAATTTAAACTTTTATCCATATAAATACCTAGATTCTTTACTGATTCACTGAACGGAATTTCGGTGCCGTGTATTTTAATGACACTAGGGACGTTAGTCCTACATGCTCGCCGCGTTTATTCCCAAGAAAATGCCTCTGGTTCTAATTTCTGTTAGAGGCTGATTAACACTAGGGCCTGAAGGATTAGATTGATAGATGCAATCCATAACACCATCGGAAATCGAACCCGCGACCTTCCGGCTTGCAGCGTTACGCCTTAACCGCGCGCCCACAGAGAGAAGTTGAACTTAAGATTTCCACTTAGCATGCTGTGACTAGAGACTGTAGGCAGATTGGAACTTCTCGATTTTGAAATAGCATAGTGAGTTGATGATAAATATATTAAGCCGTTTTTCAAACTTGTTTTAATTGTCTTTTTTTACCTGCCACTTGTGTCTTTTTTTTTTTTTTAATTTTCAGAGCCTTTTTTGCCTATTTTAAAATTCACAGTCCTTTTTTCATTGCTTTTTTGACGCCTATTGTGCCCTTTTCAAACTTTACATTGCATTTTTTGCCTGCCTATTGTAAGTATTAAAAATGTCAAATCATCCGTGCTCTACTGTACTTATGAGTGTTTGTAAGTCATTTTATTCGAAAATTGTATAGGAACTTACAAAAAATAACGATAAATTATTTAAATAGGCCTGTAGGATGACAATTTACTAAAAAAAATATA